>NW_008346093.1:1319832-1328243 GCF_000622305.1 Nannospalax galili | reverse complement strand
CCTCCCACCCCCACCCCATGCCACCTTTCCCTCCTAGGCCTAGATCTGGCTTTCTTCTCCTCCTCTTCCTGCTGCTCCTTGCCGCTAGCTACTGCTGTTCCTGCTCCCGCTGCTGGTCCTGCTACTGCCACTGCTGTTGCCACCGCTGCTACCGCTGCCAGGCATACACCGCCAGCCCCTCGGGGTGTGATTTCCTCAGACCTGCCCCCAACGGTGGGACTCAGCTTTCTCCTGGCCTCCCCTACCAGCCTCCTGCCAGGTCCAGCAGCCCCCCTTCGGGAAGACACACCCAACTCTTCATCCAATGCCCCGCCCCCCTCTCCAACCTATTTTTGGGGAATCCGCTTCCTCTTAGCTTTAGTCTTAACACCTCCTTGGGTTGTCAGGGGCTATGCCCAACTTTAGTCCAGTTGAGTATCAGCCCTTTGGGATTCTTAGGCCCCTTTTTCCTTGCTCTGGAAGTCTTCAGATATGAACCAGGCTTTCAAAATCCCTCCAGATAACTTCTTGGCAGGCTATCACCCAGACTTTTACAAAATAACCCAGTCCCATATATACCACCCCAACCCCCTTCTCCATCTCTGCTAGGGGGCTCCCACCTCGCCTGCCTTCCTCAGAACTGTAGAGTGTAGACAACACCCTCCAGGCTGTTCCTGGCAGCTCCAGTCACTCCCAACACATTTTTTAGCATCTTTGCAACTTTCTGGCTCTATCCCCCCCACCCCCCCAGATGCTCCAGATCTGTAAGGGGGCTCCAACCCTGGTATCTTTCTCCAGAAGTCTTGACAGTGTGGAAGGCCCTTGACTCCAGTCTTGGACCCTCCAGTACTGCCCCCTCCAGAGTCTCATTATCTTTCAAAGCACCTCTGGTCCCATCTGCACCTCTCTGGATGGCCTTTATCTATCTCCTCTGCAGCCCAACTGTGGGGTTTCAGACCCTTTTTCCTTCTCTAGGAACTCTTTAGAGTGTAGACAACTCCCCACCTGCCAGATACCCCCAGACTTCTCTCAGGCATGTGCTGACTCCTCTGGAATCATCTCAGTCTCTCTAAACCTGAGGATCCTTCATGGTTCCTCTGGCACCTCAGCCCCTTCTCAGTCCTTTGGAACACCCTTCAGGCTTTTCCTAGACCCTCATTTTAAATGCGCCCCAAGCTCCTGCCTGTCTCTCCAGTTCCTCTTCCTGGTTCCTCCTGGCCTCTCTAGACACCTCCCCGGTTGGTTTCCTGGTCTGGTAGCCCAAGGCTTCGCCAAGCCCCCACCATCCTCGAGATAGTAGCCACAGTCTCCTAAACGCCACCCCCCCCAAGTCTCCGTAGGCCTGGGGAGCCTCAGGATGGCGGCAGGCGTGGCCACATGGCTGCCCTTTGCACGGGCCGCAGCGGTGGGCTGGCTGCCCTTAGCCCAGCAGCCCCTGCCCCCTGCACCCGGGGTGAAGGCATCTCGAGGGGATGAAGTTCTGGTGGTGAACGTGAGCGGCCGGCGCTTTGAGACCTGGAAAAACACACTGGATCGCTACCCAGACACTCTGCTGGGCAGCTCTGAGAAGGAATTCTTCTATGATGCTGACTCGGGCGAGTACTTCTTCGATCGTGATCCAGACATGTTCCGGCACGTGCTGAACTTCTACCGCACTGGCCGGCTGCACTGCCCTCGGCAGGAGTGCATCCAGGCCTTTGATGAAGAGCTTGCCTTCTATGGCCTGGTCCCAGAGCTTGTGGGTGACTGCTGCCTTGAAGAGTACAGAGACCGCAAGAAAGAGAACGCCGAGCGCCTGGCGGAGGATGATGAGGCCGAGCAGGCAGGGGATGGCCCAGCCCTCCCGGCAGACAGCTCCCTGCGACAGCGACTCTGGCGGGCCTTCGAGAATCCACATACTAGCACAGCGGCACTTGTTTTCTACTACGTGACTGGCTTTTTCATAGCTGTGTCGGTCATCGCCAATGTGGTGGAGACCATCCCGTGCCGTGGCCCTACGCGGCGGCCTACGAGAGAGCAGCCTTGCGGTGACCGCTTCCCCACGGCCTTTTTCTGTATGGACACAGCCTGTGTACTCATATTCACAGGTGAATACCTCTTGCGGCTTTTTGCCGCCCCCAGCCGTTGCCGCTTCCTACGGAGTGTGATGAGCCTCATCGACGTGGTGGCCATCCTGCCCTACTACATTGGGCTTTTTGTGCCCAAGAATGATGATGTCTCTGGTGCCTTTGTCACCCTGCGTGTGTTCCGTGTCTTCCGAATCTTCAAGTTCTCTAGGCACTCCCAGGGCTTGCGGATTCTGGGTTACACACTCAAGAGCTGTGCCTCTGAGCTGGGCTTTCTTCTCTTTTCCCTCACCATGGCCATCATCATCTTTGCCACTGTCATGTTTTATGCTGAGAAGGGCACCAGCAAGACCAACTTTACAAGCATCCCTGCTGCCTTCTGGTATACCATTGTCACCATGACCACACTTGGGTAAGTACAGACCTTGAATTGGGAGCTATACTATTATCATACACTTTCTGTACCATCAGGGAAGTTAGAAAATGATCTCTATGCCTCTGTAGTGATAGACATTGAACCCAGAGCCTCACAGGAAGGCATCACACTTGGAAAGCACAGGCTCTGCCTCTCTCTTCTTTATTTTGAGATATTGCTATGCACAGCCCAGACTAATTTCAAATGCATTATTTTCCTCCCAACAGCTAGGATTATAGGTGTGTACCAGCACACTTGGTTCTTTAATCTCCTTTTGAGCTTCAATTTCTTCATCTGTAAAAATTTAGAAAGTTGGGGCTGGAGATGGCTCAACAGTTCAGGTTTAGTTCCCAGCACAAGCACCTGCACACATGTGTGCATATCCACACACAGACATGCACATATGCACATAATTTAAAATAATAAAAATAACCCTAAAAATAAATTTTATGAGCCAGGTGTGGTGGCACACACCTTTAATCCTAGCACTCAGGAGGCAGAGGCAAAAGGATGGGTAGTTCAAGGCCAGCCTAGGCTACATAGCAAGATTCTCTCTCAATAAAAAGTAATGCTGATTTCTATCTAATAGAAAACATCAAGGAATCATAAAGTCCCAGAGGCAGTACCCATATAACAGACAATTCTAGAACAGTTGGGAGACATGAAACCTCCAGATGGAAAAGGGATAGTGGGGAAGTCAAAACTTATGGATCCTGCATGAGAAGCATTCAGAAAACTCACAACCATGGTATCATTCAATCTTCTCAAAGGGATTGTTTGAAAGAAACTGAGAAGCCTAGCATGGTGGCTCATGCCTGTAATCCCCTTAGCTGGGAGACTAAGGTAGGAAGATTCCTGTGAGTTTGAGACCAGCTTTGCTATATAGTGAATTCATGCCAGCTTAGGCTACATAGTGAGACCCTGTCTCAAAGAAAAAAGGAAACTGAGGTCCTAAGCATGTTAAGTGCACCCATGTCATACAATGCCTGTGGAAGCCGGACGAGGGCATCAGATACCCTGGAACGAGAGTTAAGTAAGGTTAGCTACCATGTGGGTACTGGGAACTGAACCCAGGTCCTCTGCAAAAGCAGCCAGTGCTCTTAATGACTGAGTCATTCCTCCACCCTTATCTATTATTTTTTTTATTGCAAATCCTTAAGAGGAAATAGAGTTGAGGCAAATGGAATCACCAAACTCATGATGTTCATTTTTCTTTGTGTGTGTATGGGGGGGGGTCGGTAATGGGGATTTAACCCAGGGACTCATACATACTAGCTACAAGCTCTACCCTAACTCTTGTAGTGTTTTGTTTTGTGACACTATGGGTCTCACTATGTAACCCTGGCTGTCCTGGAACTCCCTATGTAAACCAGGCTGACCTGGAACTCACAGTGATCCACTTGCCTCTGCCTCCTGAGTATTGGAATTAAAGGTGTGAGACACCACCCCTGGCCTTATTTTATTTTTTTGAGACATGATCTCAGTGTATAGCCCTGGCTGACCTGCAGTTCCCTGTGTAGACCAGGCTGGCCTTGAACTCACTGAGACCCACCTCCCAAGTACTGGGATCAAAAGCTTGCACCACCATGCCCAGCACCTTTATTTTGAGAATGGTCTCTCACTGAACATGAGGCTCATCAATTTGGCTAGGTATAATGATCAATATGACTCCAGGGGTATGCCTGCCTGTCTCTACCTTCCAGTGCTGGAATTACAGGCACATGCCTCTGACTGGCTTTTTACATGGGTTCTGGAGTTATGAACTCAGGTCCTTGTGCTTACATACAGCAGGCACTTTACTGACTGTCTCCTTAGCACCCTCATAGTGGGTTTTTTTTGGTCTTTTTGAGACAGGGTCTCCCTGTAGCCCCAGCTGGCCTAGAACTCATTTTGTAGACCAGGCTGGCATTGAACTCACAGAGATCCCGCCTGCTTTTGCCTTTAGAGTGCTGGGATTAAAGGTGTGTGCCACCATGCCTGGCCAACAGTGTTTACTTAAAGATGTTGTGCAGAGTAGATGCTGTGATCTTTCTCTAAATTTCCATCACTGGGATTGGGCAGACTGCTGCTGTTCAGTATCTGTAGAATGAATGTCTGAATCTGGTTGGTGCTTTGATAGAAGTACAAAAGTTTCTAAGGAGTAGAAATTAATTCTGGTTGGAGGCTCCTAAGTGAGACACAGTCTGAGGTGACATATCACACAGCTAGACATGACCACATTAGAAAGGCTTTGGAGCAGAGCCCTGAATGCTTAAAATAAATGAAAAGAACTGGAGATATGGCTCAATTGGTAGAGTGCTTACTTAGCAAGCATGAAGTCCTGCGTTCAATCTCCAGTACTGCATAAACTGAACATAGTGGCACATGCCTGTAATCCTAGCCCTTGGGAGGTAGAGTAGCCCTTGGGAGGTAGAGGTAAGAGGATCACAAGTTGAAAGTCATTCTGGGATACATTGTGAGTTTGAGGTCAGCCTGGGATACATGAGACTTTGTCTCTAAAGTAAAAACAAAAAGAAAACAACACAACAAAACATACCACAGAAATAAGGAAGACCCACCTTAGGGGAGAGTATAAGCAAAGGCCTAAAAGCTAAAGACTGCAGAGGCTGTTTCTGTGCAGGAGTTCTACTTGGTCTAATGGTCAGAATAAAAGTGTGCTATGCATTCCTGAGCAAGTCAACTATGAAACCTCTCTGAGCTTTGTTTTCTACCTTTGAGAAACAAGTCATTAGGGTTAGTTCTGTTTCATCTCCATGGGAAAGGAGTGGCTTGGAGGAAGGCTGGGTTAGTTTTGAGACGCTTTCATAGGAGAAGTTTTAAGTCTTCCACTGGGGGAAATCAGAAATGGTCCTACCTAGAAAATGTGGAGGGGCAGACAAAGCAATTGTCCTGAGATACAGAGCCTCTCATGTGACTTGTACTTAGTGGGACCCTTCCTAGGAGCCTATTTTGTTGTTGTTGTTGTTGTTGCAGTCTTTTTGAGGCAGGATCTCCTTTTAGCCCCAGTTGGTCTGAAACTTGCTATGTAGACCAGGCTGGCCTTGAACTCACAGAGATCCACTTGCTTCTGCCTCCTGAGTGCTAGGATTAGAGGCGTGCGCTACCACACCTGGCTTGAGTGTTTAATTTTTATTATTTTAAAATTATGTGAGTGCAGGTGCTTGAGGAGTCCAGAAGAGGGTGTTGCCTCCCCTGGAGCTGTGGTTACAAGTGGTTGCCAGCTGCTTGACATGGTATCTGGGAACTGAACTCAAGTCTTCTGGAAGAGCATTATAGATTTTAACCACTGAGCTGTCTCTCCAGCTCCATTCTCCACATTTTGTAGTGTACAAAACTGAGACTCAGCGTCTGAGTCCTTGGCCATGGTTGCAGAGTGTTTCAGGACTAGATGGGGTAGAATGGGGGACTGGATACTTTTTATGACTTTGGTCTACTTTCCCCCCTTTCCCAGATATGGAGACATGGTGCCTAGCACCATTGCTGGCAAAATTTTTGGATCCATCTGCTCACTTAGTGGTGTCTTGGTCATTGCCCTGCCTGTGCCAGTCATTGTGTCCAACTTTAGCCGCATCTACCACCAGAACCAGCGTGCTGACAAGCGCCGAGCACAACAGGTAACTTTGTCTTCCTTCTGAGTACTGTCATTCCCCACACCCTAAGCCTGTCTGCTCTTGGGCTCATCTTCCTAACCCTCTGTCTCCTCTTTGTAGAAAGTGCGCCTGGCGAGAATCCGGTTGGCAAAGAGCGGTACCACCAATGCCTTCCTGCAGTATAAGCAAAACGGGAGCCTTGAGGTGGGGAGGAACCAGGATCTGGGTTGGGGTGAGCAGGAATGGGAGGGAAAAGTGCTCACTGCCTCTTTTTGCTCCATTCATTGTAGGACAGTGGCAGTGGGGAGGGACATGTGCTATGTGTCAGGAGCCGGTCTGCTTTTGAGCAGCAGCATCATCATTTGCTGCACTGTCTAGAGAAGACTACGGTGAGACCAAACAGGATGCAGCAGGGTAGGAGGGAGAGGGATCTAACACCAAGCTGTCCCCCTTATTTGGATGGAAGGCTTACTACTTAGTTATGGAGATCACATGGGGCTTCCTGGAAGAGGCTGAGACTTGCAGGATAGGCAAGGGTAGGAAAGGACAATGACTTTGCTTAAGCAAAGGCCTATAAGTAGCACCAGCTCTCATGGGTACCCTGTGACCCTGCTTCTCTTCTGCCCACAGTGCCATGAGTTCACAGATGAGCTAACCTTCAGTGAGGCCCTTGGCACTGTCTCGCTGGGTGGTCGAACCAGCCGTAGCACCTCAGTGTCTTCTCAGCCAATGGGGCCTGGCAGCCTTTTATCATCCTGCTGCCCTCGCAGGGCCAAGCGCCGGGCCATCCGTCTTGCCAACTCCACTGCTTCGGTCAGCCGAGGCAGCATGCAGGAGCTAGACACACTGGCAGGGCAGCAGAGGAGCCCTGCCCCTCAGAGGTAAGCACCTGCCCCTCCTGTTGTCCACAGTTGGAAAGTACAGAACTTGGCCCTGTGGGTTTGTGATTACATGACCAAGCAAGTCAAGCCCAGACCCAAACCCCTCTGTGCAAGGACCCTGAGTTTATCTTGGAAACTCCTCATTCTTCATTCAGTTTTTTTTCAAGACAGGGTCTTGCTTTGTAGCCCAAGTTGACCTGAAACTCATGATAATCCTGTCTCAGCCTCCCAAGTGCTAGAATTATATGTGTGTATTGTTGTCACACCATACTCTGCTCTTGATAATCATTCATTCATTTTTTTTCTTTTTTTGAGACAGGGTCTTCCTGTAGCCCCAGCTGGCCTGGAACTCATGTAGAACAGGCTGGCCTTGAACTCACAGGGTCTAATTGTATAGCACTGTTTGGCCCAGAACTCATTATGTATGCTAGGCTGGCCTCAGACTCACAGAGATCCCTGCCTCTGCCTCCCAAGTGCTGTGATTGAAGGCATGCGCCCCACAGCCAGCTAATTTTTTCTTCTTTAATAAAATTGCCTGGCATGGTGGCACATGACTTTAGTCCCAGCACTTGGGAGGCAGAGGCAGGTGGATCTTTGTGAGTTCAAGGATAACCTGGTCTGCATAACCAGTCCAGACCTTGTCACCAAAAAAGTGGTGCATACCTTTAATCTCAGCACTCAGGAAGCAGAGGCAGGCCTATCTGTGTGAGTCCGAGGCCAGCCTATTATGCATAATGAGTTCTGGACCAAACAGGGCTACACAATGAGACCCTGTCTCAAAACACAATAACAACAAAACCCCCCAAAAAACCCAAAATAATATTTTTAGTGCTGGGGGTAGAACCTTAAGGCCTCACACATTAGTCAAATGCTAAATGCTCTAACCACTGAGCAATACTGCAACCTGATGCAGGTTTATTAGTGTGGTCAAGAAAATCTTTTCTGGTCAGGCATGGTGGCACATGCCTTTTAATCCTAGCATTCTGGAGGTAGAGGCAGAGGCAGAGGCAGAGGCAGAGACAGGCAGATCTCTGTAACTTCAAGGCCAGCCTGGTCTACATAGTGAGTTCCAGGCCAGTTGGGGCTACAGAGAGACCCTATCTCAAAAAGGCAAAAAAAAAATCCTTTCTGAGGAATCTTTTCTGGTCAGGCATGGTGGCACATGCCTTTTAATCCTAGCATTCTGGAGGTAGAGGCAGAGGCAGAGGCAGAGGCAGAGACAGGCAGATCTCTGTAACTTCAAGGCCAGCCTGGTCTACATAGTGAGTTCCAGGCCAGTTGGGGCTACAGAGAGACCCTATCTCAAAAAGGCAAAAAAAAAATCCTTTCTGAGGTGCTGGCGAGATGGCTCAGCAATTAAGAGCACTGGCTGCTCTTGCAGAGGACCCAGGGTCAGACACCCTCTTCTGGCTTCTGCAAGCACTGCAGAATGTGGGTGCACTTAGATACACACAGGCAAAACTCTCTCTCTCTCTCTCTC
>NW_008346093.1:1291144-1319805 GCF_000622305.1 Nannospalax galili | reverse complement strand
TAAAATAAAAATAAAGTTTTCTGAGATAACATCTAAGCCCAGGTCTGAATGAGGGCAAGGGAGTAAGCTATGCAGGTAGCTAGAGGAAGGGCCTTCTTAGCATGTCCAGCCCATTCAAATGCCTTTAGGCCTATGATGCTCAGAGGCCAAGCAAGGAAACTACTATGGGTAGAGTAGGAGGGGGAAACAGAGGAGAAGACAAGGCAAGTCAGAAAGGAATGGAGTTGTATAGATTCTAATGTAGACATTTTTGTTGTTTTGAAATAGGGTCTCACTGTGTATGTAGCTTAAGCTGGCCTCAAATTCATGATCCTCCTTTTGAGTGCCTCAATTACAGATGTGTGTAACCATTTCCAGTTTCTAGTAGAGACTTGCAAGGATTTTGGCACTGTTAGGAGTAACAATAGAAAATAATACTTGTGGGGCTGGAGAGATGGCTCAGCAGTTAAGAACACTGACTGTTTTTACAGAAAACCCGGGTTTGAATCCCAACACCCACATGGCAGCTAACAACTTTCCGTAACTCCAGTTCCAGGGAATCCGACAGCCTCTTCTGTCCTCCGCGGGCACATGGGTGCACTTACATGCAGGCAATACACGCATACACATAAAATAAAAATAACAAATAAAATTTTAAAAAAAGAAAATAATACTTGTGTGGGTTATGGGTATATAGCTCAGTGGTAGAATGTATGCTTACCATGTGTGAGGCTCTGGATTTAAGCCCTAGCATCACACAAAAAATATATGTATGTGCATGTGTGTGCATTCTTTATGTTTCAGACACTGCTCAGAGCACTTTGTATCATTTATTATCTCATTTGGTCTCCACAGCAACCCTATGAGGTACAGAATATTGTTATTCCCATTGCTACTGATGAAAGAGGGGTTTAGTATGGTAAAAGTGTAACCAGGATTTGAACCCCAGACCAGCTTACTCCAGAGTTCTCACTCTCCACTACCATAATTGAGTACATAGGGAAAATATGTAGCACAGTGCAAGGAACCCAGTAGGTCCTCAATAAATGAGAAGATTGCTGTGGAAAGTATCAAGACGATGTTTGTTTTAAGTTTTACATCTTTCCTACCTCTGTTCACAGCCGCTCAAGCCTCAATGCCAAGCTCCATGATAGCCTTGACCTGAACTGTGACAGCCAGGACTTCGTGGCTGCCATCATCAGTATCCCCACCCCTCCTGCCAACACACCAGATGAGAGCCAACTCTCCTCCCCTGGTGGTGGCAGTGGCAGTGGTGGTCGAGCCAGCAGTACCCTCAGGAACTCCAGACTGGGTACCTCCTGCCTCCTCCCGGAGACTGTTAAGATCTCTTCCCTGTGAGGGGTGGGCCTGCTCATTCAGAGGGCTCTTTTTACTCCTGGGGACTCCTTTCCAAAGCCATATTTTAGGGAGGCAAAGAGGGATAGGTCTGGGGATCCCTTATGCTCCCTGCTAAGTACTATGCAATGGAGTTTCATGGAATGGCCCATCTGAGGGGGAAGTAGCTAGAGAACAGAAAACTTCCTCCAGTCCAGATAGTTCTCCTGATGGGAGCTGAAGCACTGGAATTCCATGCGCCCCTGGCCTCCTTGCCCCAGCATGCTGGGCTGGCCCCTTTCTTCCAGCTGGCTTCCTGCATGCTTCTCCCCTTGGGCCCTCAGAGGCAGGTTAAAGCTTCCTGTAGTTTAACACCCATATTCTGGCCTAGCAAGAGGAATTGGGAATTGGGAGTCCCTCTTCTCTTTGGCTATGCTATGCAAGTTTTGGGGTTCAGAGATGGGAACTCTCACCTCTAATCTATCCTCTAGGGGGCAAGGTCTTTGCCCTTCACCAGGCCCAGCAATTCCATATTCCGAAGCTTGGAATGCTTAATGGGCTGTGGGCTGGCTTAATGGGCTGTGGCCTCTGCAGTGACCTGCCACCCCAAGCCTTTGGCTGAGGGGTCAGACTGCTTCCAACACACAAATAGCACAAACACTACCACTGACTTCCTTGGCTGCTGGAAATGGGTTCTTGCTACTTGTCCTCTGCTGGGCCTCCAGCAAACTCTAGCAATAGCAGCTGTTGCTGTGACAATATGCAAAGCCTCAGACCAGTTTGCTGTAGCATATACATTTGCCCTAATCAGATGGGCCACCTTTAATACTTGCTTCTCTGGTGTGTTTCCTTCCTGGGTTGAGCTGGAGTCTGGACCTGGTGAGATAAGAGCCTGACAGCCAGCAAGAGCTGGGTGGGTTTGGAGATCATGGACTGATTCTATATTCTTGGGCAGGAGTCCAGAATGTCATGGTCAGAGACCTGGGTTGTTCCTGAATCCTGGGAAGGCTAGAAGGGACTTCTTGATTGCCTTTTCTTCCCCCATAACTCCTTCCCAGAGTCTTCTTTATTCTCCCTCTTGGGTCACCATCTGGAACTCTGTTCTCAGACTTAAATCTGTCATCATCTCAGGTTCCTTGTCCCCAGCTCTGTCCCTGTGGAGCTGGAAACTGACAAAGGTGTAGTTTCCATCAGTCAATAAAACCTAAGAGGAAAGATGTGGACTCAGCACCTCCTGACTCTGTGGGTCTGGGTGCTGGGCTGGGCTTGGGGGTTAAGAATACTCTGGTCTCAATTTCTTTCAACAGTGGAAGGGACAGTGTGGGTAACGGTATGGGAGGTAGATGGCTAGTGATGTATTCTTGAAGATGAGGATTGAGGAAAAATGAAAGAGGATGGTTTGAAGTGTTGATCTCTATAGGCAGTGAGGCATGCCGGGGGTACTAAGACATTGCCCCTTGGATATCAGTCTTCTCTAGTTCCTTCATTCACAGATAGAGAAGCCAAAACCTAGAGCAGCATATAGTCACTTTGAGAGAACTTAGCTCCAGGCTTTCTGATAGCAAAAATCTACAAATTTAACACTAATAAAATGATCTCCCAATTTGGTCTATTTCCCTTCCTGTGGATATCCCCTACATTCTCTTTTGGGTACTAGCTACACCAGGCTAGTATGTGACTGAACTTTGTAGTGCATTGAGAAGACAGGTCTTGGATTCTGATCGATGTGTTCCAGTCCCTGAGTGAGAGAATCACCTTTTGTGTCAGGTTGCTAATCTAAAATAGTAATTTCTTTATTAATCAAATATTTATTAACTGTTCATCACATCACTAGCACTAGGGTACAAAGATGGGCAAAGTGGCATTATCTTTAACATACAGAGTTGAGCATGGAAGGCAGACGAGCAATTACAACAAAATGTGGTAGAACTAAGATTGATGAATTAGCCAGGCATGGTGGTGCATGCCTTTAATCCCAGACTTGGGAGCCAGAGGCAAGCAGATCTCTGTTTGATGCCAGCAAGTATGGCCAGCTGGGGCTACAGGGAAACTCTGTCTCAAAAAAGACCAAAAAAAGAAGATTGATGAATTATAGAAGCATATAGAACCTGGCCAGCATACAAAGAGGGAGTTGGAGTTAGCCAGACAAGAGATGAAAGGCTGAAAATGTGGGCAGAGGGAACAATGTGTACGATGATCTGGAGGTTAGAGATGGGCTCATGGCCTTTGGGAAGCTAAAAGTAGATCCATCTAGCTTGGAGGGGGAGTGAAGGCTCAAGGAGAGGAAGAAGATAGTACAGGTTGCCTTATGAGCTAGGAGCTGGATTTGGGACTTTGTCCTAGGTATGGGGGAAAGGGTCTGAAGACTCAAACAGGAAAGTTATTAGGTGTGCATTTCAGAAGGATCATTTTTGCTGTGGAGAGTAAGTTATAAACTTAAGTTACAGGCTCTCTGGATGAAGGAAGATCAATAAAGTGCTTTTGTGGTAGTCCAGTTGGTATGGGATGGTGGCTTGGCCAGAGTAATAACCATACTGGAGAGTCACAACCTTTCAGAGATAGAACAGGCCTTGGGATTGACAGGCATATGGGAATTAGCGAAGAGGAAGCAGTCAAGTTTGACTCCTAGGTTTTTGGTTTGGGCAGCGACTGGCTGGGGTACTCTTTCTGTTAAAGGAAACATAAAAAACAATGCAGCCAGGTACACAGTAAGTATGGGGTGAAGACTAGTCATGAATATTATGAGTTCACTTTTAGATGGGTAGGTGCTGGGCAGATGTCCAGTAGGGCATGGAATATATGGATCTGGAGAAAACTGTGGGAAGATTTGGTGTAGTGTGCACAGGCAATTGGCACAAAAGCCTTGAACATAGAAGGCCCAGTAGATATGAGTCCCCTCTTCCCATAAGGTCTCAGAGGCAGAAAACACCACTAGGACCCATGTGTACCCAGGCATCACTAATGCCTTTCAGGGAAGAGCTTCAGTGAGGGTTAGCATCTGAGGAGAAGAGGTTAGGTGACACTCAGAAAAGCTTTTCAGTGGTCTCTCAGTCAGCTTGGTGGGTGTATGGCTTGGCTTCTGGGAATGACAAGGACCTCACCTCAACCCTTTATCTTTTTTTATTTTTGTTTTTATTTTTCGGTTGTTAGCCTTAGCCTTTAACGGCTGCACTATCCCTCCAGCCCTGTTTTTACTTTATTTATTTTTTTGGTCTTTTTGAGACAGGGTCTCCCTGTAGCCTCAGCTGGCCAGGAACTTGATATGATGACCAAGCTGGCCTTGATCTCACAGGGGTCCACCTGTGTCTGTTCCCCAAGTGCTGGAATTAAAGGTGTTCACCACCATGCTGGGCCCCATTTTTAAAATTTTTTATGTGTATGAGTGTTATGCCTGCATATATATGTAAGCGCACCTGTATCACGCAGTGCCCATAGAAGCCAGAAGAGGGTGTTGGATCCCTTGGAACTAGAATTATGGATGGTTGTTAGCCACCATGTGGGTCCTGGGAATCAAACCTGTATCCTCTACAAGAGCAACCACTAAGCTATCTCTCCAGCCCAGAAGCCCCATTTTTGATACTGCACTTTTGATGGGTTATCTCAAAAGAGACAATGATTTGCACAAGGTGATATAGTTTGTAATGATCCATCTGTGCCTGGAACTGAGGTCTTATAGCAAAACCCAGGAACCATATATACGTAACCATACATAATTTAGAGATCACTTACTATGTGCCAGGGACAACACAGGCAATTTACTATCATTAATCACTAACATTCATATTGAAATTATATCCATCTTATAGGGAAGTAGAAATTGAGATTGGACTGGGTGTTAACTGACTTGCCAAAGTCACTCGGACATCAAGGGCCTGAGAAGTATTAGGTAGTAGAGTCCCAACCGCTTCAACATCAAGGATTTTCCCAACAGTGAAAGACACTGGCTGGTCACAGAGCTGGTCATAAATATTCTCTTGTTTTTAGCAAACTAACTTCTGGGGGAGGGAGGGAGATAATAAAGGCTGTACTACGCCTGCGCAGTAGCTATAGGCGTCGAGAGGTCAACGGGAGGGCGAGAGGGCGGAGGTGTCAGAGAAGGTGTGCCTTTCCTCCAAACACCAACAGTCCCTAGAGTGCATGTCTAGCTGGCGGTTGGCCTGACTGAAGTGATGGACAGCGTCTCTCAACCAATCGCTGCAGGAGTTAGCCTGTTGCCAGGGTGAAGTGGTGTCCGCCTCTTCGGATTTGTAGATGGTGGGACCGGAAATGACGCTACAGCGGAAGGCTATGCTCTGGGAATGTTGATATTTTCCTGTTAAGTCTGGCTGACTGCGTTCCAATTGGGAGTCCTAAAGAGAGGTGTTTTGTTGTTTGCGAGGCAGACCACCCTCTCTTTTCGCAGTACTTAGGCCTGAAGGACAGAGCCTCTAAGAAAGTAAAGGGCATTACGGAACCGAAGAGCAAAGCTGGGAACGAGGCTGCAGACTTTGAAATTTGAGACAGCACAGGAGAGCCAACATTCACCTCTGATTGGCTCGTGGGAGTTGTCAAGGCCTTAGCGAGCTTCTTCAATTGGTTGGTGTCAGCAATTGTGAGCGCGGGTGCGAAAAACAAGGGGGGAAAAAAAAAAAATTTTTTTAAAAAAAAAAAAAAAAAAAGGGGGGGGGGGGGGGGGGGGGGGGCTGTGTCCTGTTGCGCATGCGCAGAGCCCCAGCGGCCCCACCCGGTAGTTCAAGAACCTGCGAGGGGCGGGGCGAAGAGGTACTTGTTTTGGTTGTTTCCTCTGAAGCCGAATCCCGGAACAAGGTAGCAATAAGCTTGACTGGACGTGGGGAAAAGGATAGGAAAAACTCGTCGTTGTGCCTTCCTATTCCCGACTTCACATCCGGGATTCCCTCCGGGCGAGACCTGCGTGCCACTTACGGTTCTCGAACCGGTACCCCGATCTCTTTATCCAGGCCTTGCTGTTCCCGTCGTGCTTAGCGCACAACAGTAGCCCCCTCATCCGGGTTTTCTCCCGGCGTTCTCCGCGGCTGGTTTGCTGTGGGGTACTTGGCGGTGCCGCCATGACTATTCTCCCCAAAAAGAAGCCGCCGCCTCCCGACGCCGATCCGGCCAACGAACCGCCGCCGCCCGGGCCGCTGCCCCCGGCGCCTCGGCGCGGTGGGGGTGTGGGCGTGGGCGGCGGCGGCACAGGAGTGGGTGGTGGAGATCGCGACCGTGACTCTGGCGTCGTGGGGGCCCGTCCCCGGGCTTCACCACCACCCCAGGGCCCCCTACCGGGGCCGCCTGGTGCTCTTCACCGTTGGGCACTAGCCGTGCCGCCTGGTGCTGTGGCGGGCCCTCGGCCACAACAGGCCTCTCCACCTCCTTGTGGGGGCCCTGGTGGCCCCGGCGGCGGTCCTGGTGACGCTCTTGGTGCGGCAACTGCGGGGGTGGGCGCGGCAGGGGTGGTGGTGGGCGTGGGTGGTGCCGTGGGCGTGGGCGGCTGCTGCTCGGGGCCCGGGCACAGCAAGCGGCGGCGTCAAGCTCCCGGCGTTGGCGCAGTTGGCGGGGGCAGTCCAGAGCGTGAAGAGGTCGGCGCAGGCTACAACAGTGAGGATGAATATGAAGCAGCTGCGGCACGAATTGAGGCCATGGATCCTGCCACTGTAGAGCAGGTAAGGGCTGGAAGGTGAGGTGGTGGCAGGTAGAGCAAATGAGTTCACCGGACTGAGAAAAGGGCCTAGGTCTTGCAGGGTCTGACAGTCTTCTCAGGTGGTGGAGGCATGATGAAACTCTCATTCTCCCCAACGACTTGGTATTAAGGGACTCCAAATAAGGCAAGATGCTTAAATAGAGATCTGGGAACTCTTTTTAGGGCCTGTACTTGTCAGTCCTGGTCGTGGGATCTCATTTGTAAGATTGATGGTCGGAATTCTCCAGAAGTCATGGGCAGGATGGAGCCCTTCTTGAGAGGGAGATCTCAGGTGTCTTACAGCTGTGTTCAGCGGCTTGAGAGCTCTTTTTCTTTGGGATAAGCCTGAAATTTCCTCTCCAAAGAACTCAAGTTGCGGTCATCAAAGATTGGGTCTGAAACCTAAACCTTTTCAAGATTCTAACACTCTTCATACAAGATGACCCTCCTCCCCTTTGCAGAGTTGACAGAGCTGTTCACCATTGGCATCTGAGGCTTCTTCAGGTCCTAAGCCTGCTTTTAGGGGCCTGGACCTCCTTATAGAGTTGAGGGTTTAGGGACTACCTACACACTCTCTGGAGAGTGATTTCCCATGCTTTCCTCCAGGGGTGTAAAACTTCTCTCAGAAAGTTATTCTCTACCCTTTGGGACAAACACCAAACCAAATCCAGGGCCAGAGACTACCTATATACATGAATCTCATCTCCTTTCTGAGTGGCAAGGGTCTGTATTTTGAACCAGTGGCCATGAGACCTCCCTTCTTGGAGACCAGATTTATTCTCAGGTCTTTTGCCCACCACCGCCGTTCAAGGAGGGGCTCTGAGCCTTCTGAATTAAGTGAATGAGACTCAAAGCTTTCGTATTGCTTATGAACTGCGGTGTTTTTTTTCTGGTCTTTTTGATACAGGGTCTCCTTGTAGCCCCAGCTGGCCTGGAACTCACTGTAGACGAGGCTGACCTTGAACTCACAGAGATTCGCCTGCCTCTGCCTCCCGAGTGCTGGGATAAAAAGGCATGCACCACCTTGCCCAACTGAACTAGGGTTTTTTAAATGACTGGGTTTCTGGTTTCTTCTGGGATCTAATACTTCCCTACATAGATATTCTAGGCAAGGTGAAGACAGGAGATGTTTTCCTTATAGACTGGTGTTCTTGGGAGTCCGAGAACCCCCCCCTTCAAGGATATAGGAGTCATAAGGATTGAAAGTATGCTGAGGATTTAACATCCTATTTTTCCTCTTAAATGGATCTGATGACGTCTGTTTGATTCCCAAGGGCCTTTCACAGGAAACCAGCTCTCATGTCACTAAACACAGATTAAGTTCCTTGGAACAACCTGAAACCTTCTCATCAGGAAAGGTCTCCATCCCACCTGTAACTCCCGGAGAATTACCACCTATTGGCTTTGCAGATGATGTGTCAGAGTCTGCCATGAAAACTCACCCTAACCCTATCTAGTCCCTCCCTGCCTCGGAAACTCTAGCTGTGTCCTTAGGACACGGACAGTGTGGAGACTGAGAGGTGATGTCTGAGGTCTCCCAACAGAGTTAAACCTACCTTCAAGGGATTGAGACTTTACTGCTAAAGACATGAGATTTCCCTTAGTGATAGGAGCCCCATACATGCCCCAAAGACTGTTAGGTTTCTAGAGATAATGTCTGAAGTTCATCCTCAAGGAACTTAAGTTTGTACTCAGAGACAGGATGCCTCTTTCCATTTGAACTGAACCCTGACACCCTTCTTTGGGGGCATGATTATAGAGTCCTTGAGGAACAGGGTCTTAGTGTCTATCCAAGGCCTTTCAGTTTTACATCAGTTGTTTGAAGGACTTCAGCACCTTAGGATCTGAGACCTGAATCTACTCTGAGGCAATCACTTCAGATAACATAAGTATACTCATCATAGGGGTCTTTCAGGAACATAAGATTCCCTGGGGAATTTGAGCTTAAGACATGGACAGGGCACAATTCTGAGGAAAATAATATTGGCCTCTTTCTTGGGGAATTGGGCCATTCCCTTCAGGACAAGAGATTATTTACCTTAAGGACTGAGGCCTGAGTCTTCACTTAGGAATGCTGCCCTTCTTCCCACCATACCAGGTGATCCTTTCTCACCAGGGAGAGGACATGAAGTCATCATCAGCGTGGCCAGAGGCTTCCTCCTTTGGGTAGGACCTAGGTGTTCTTAAGATCATAACAGTTCCTTACCCTCAGGTCAGAGCCAAGAAGGTCTGCAAGTTGACTATCAGGTCCTGGAGCCTTGAAGCCTGGGCCTAGAACGGGTGGAGATTCTGAGCTTGTTTAGTTGTTGCTTTCCACTTCCAGGCTTCTGGAGCTGGTCTAAGTTCTGAATTGTTTTCAACAAGTGTTTTTCTTCTCAAAGACCAGGAAGGAACTTGGGGCATCCTCATTCCTGGAAATTTCTTCTCCCACATTTCCTTTTGTCTTAAATCTCTACAGGGGACAAGGTGTGGTCTTGAACCTGATGCTCTTGTTCCTTTCATACCTATCATTTCTAGCAGGATAGATCTCGATTCAACAGGGGTCAGCCCCTGAGTTGTGAATCTGTGGTTCTTACAAAGTCTCCCCTTTACAGAGCTATACATCCCTGGTCCTAGGGACAGAAGAAGGTATTAATACTGTTCATGACAAGGCAAGAGTCCGTGTATTAGACCTCCTCGCAGTTCTGTCCTTATATTTGTCCTCATAGGAACATGGAAGTAAGATCAGCTGATAGACTAATGAAGCCTGCTCTTTCCTGATGGAGGAGAGGCTTTCTGTTTTGCTGTGGGGACAAAGAAAAGAAGATGCTCCTCTTTTCCTTGCCTTACCTGGTCCAACTTTAAACCTTTTGGGCATGAGAAGAGGTGAGATTGTAACTGTTATCCCAATCTTGGTCTGAAATTGTCACCAGGGGTGTTTATTACCTGGAGACCAGTTTGATACCTTGGGCAGAAGGGCATGGTGATAAGTCTGAATAGTAAATCTGGTCCCAGTTCTGTAAACATATACTCGTGCTTCCTCTAGTATTCTTCTGGCATCTGGGGTTAAGGTACTGGCGAGATGATATCAGAGGGTTCCTTTTTCAGGCATGATTGCCCCACTGATAGCCTACCAACTGAAAATAATGGCTTGTAAGCATCCTGAGCTTTTGGAGACCACACTGAGCTCTTGGAGAAAATGCCATGCTTGCTGAAATAGTAGAAAACACTGGGCTTAGTAATATAATCTGAGTGGCTGTGTTCCACCTCTGAATCTGTCATATTTTTCCAGAGAGCTACTATAGCTTCTAGTTCTTCTCATTGCATCTTTTTCTCCTTCCTGTTTGGATAAGATGCTGATGAGTGTTAGCTTTGAGATTTTAGGCAACTCAGGGTCTCCCTGTAGCTGGAGCTGGCCTGGAAGGCTGGCCTTGAACTCACAGAGATATGCTTGCCTCTTGTCTCCCAAGTGCTGAGGTTAAAAGTGTGCACTACCACACCCAGCTAAAATTTTTTGGTTTTATTACTGTTATTATTCTGCCTTTTTGAGCAAGAGGGTCTTCCTGTAGCCCTAGCTGGCCTGGAACTCACTGTGTAGACCAGTCTGGTCTCGAACTCAGAGATCCACCTCCCTCTTCCTCCTAAGCGCTGAAATTAAAGGCGTGCGCTACCACATCTGTGTAGGTGTCTTTTGAAGAGAACTACTGTTTCTCTGCTTCTTTCTGTCTCAGCTCTGCTTGCTTTCACTGTTCCCTCCTAGCCGTCTAAGCTTGCAGAGATCTGCCTGCTTCTGCTTCCTGAATGCTGGGATTAAAGGTGTGTACTACCAGGACTGGCACACCACCATGTTTCTTGCTGAGCTGCTTTTCTATTACTATTTTTATGTTATGTGTATGAGTGTATTGCCTGCATATGTAGGTAGATGCACCTGTGTCGTGCAGTGCCTGAAGAGGTCAGAAGAGAGTGCTGGATCTCCTGGAACTGGAGTTATGGAATGTTGTTGGCCATCATGTGGGTGCTGGGACTCAAACCTGGGTCCTCTGCAAGAGCAGCCAGTCCTCTTAGCCTCCAAGCCATCTCTCCAGCCCCCTGAGCTACTTTTCAATTGTAAAACTCTGAATTGCCAGTTTCTGCAAAACATTCATCCCTGATTAGGGTTATGAAGAGTGTAAATATCTGGCCTTGCCCATCTTGGACCTTGGTTAGTTCTTTTCCAGAATGAGCAGTTTGCCCCAGGACCATTTTGCTTCTTCCCAGTATCCTATCTCTTGGCATCTGAAAACTTGCCCATGCCTTGGACTCATTGTACCCCTTCTGGAATTGGGTGGCTGGCTGGTGGAGAAACAGTACATGGTCCCTGCCATGGCAATGTAAATTGGGAGTCCTGTTTCTGTACTAAGCTTTTGTGTGGTCTTTTCTGGGTCTTGATTTCTCAACCCATGAAATGGGTAGTGCTGAAGAGGATGGTTGGACTCATTGCTCTCAAAAAAAAAATTCCTTTAATTTCCCTGTTCTTCACTCCTTCCACCCTTTATGAAATTTTCTGTGGGACCCCCATGGCTCTCAGGCTGTTGCCTTTTAAAAGATGTGTTATGACATTTCAACCAGTGTTTAGCAGCTTTATTGTTGTGAAATTCAATGTACAATTTGTTCTGTGTGCTGGTTCACACCTGTAATCCCATCACTTAGGCTGATGCAAGAGGTTGGCCCAGAGTTTGCGGGCAGCATAGGGTATATATAGAGAGAGACCCTGTCCAAATTAACCAAAATCAAAAATGTATAATTCAGTGGCTCTCAGTATATCCATAGAATCACACATCTATCATCAGTCAGTGTTGGAATGTTTTTGTCATCTCAGAAAGAAACCTTTATATCCTTTAATCATCATCCCTCTATCCTTTTGTCCCTTTTCAGCCCCTGGCAATCACTAATTTGTCCAGACTGATTGACTATTTTGATTTAAGTGGAATCATATAATATGTAGTCCTTTGTAACTTTGCTTCTTTTCGTTATTAACATGTGTTTAGAACTTGTCCATGGTGTAGCATATATCAGTACTTCATTCCTTTTTGTTGCCAAATAGTTGGTGGGTTTTAATACTCCTTAGTGTCCTAGAAATAGGTTGGTTGGTGGGGGTCCTTGCTTTTATCTCCTTCTGTTTGGGTGGGCTTGTGTGGGCCCTTAGAAAGCAGTATGTCTGTGTTTCTCATTGGATGGATTGCCTGTGTTTATTACCCCTGGAGCAGAGCCAGTTTTCCTGGGTGTTTTGGGGGAGGGGGTGGTGCTGGCACCAGGCTTGCTGGGACAAAGCTGTGAGGCCCAGAATACTAAATGCTTCTTGGCCATGGGCTCTGAGAAGACATCTGTCCGCTGCTGCCGCCATCCTCAGTACCCTTCCCCCTTTACTGGCAGCTCTTTTACCCACAGGCTGGGTCAGCAACTTCCCAGGATGAGAAGGATTCCAGACCCCTACTGCCTTAATTCTAATCCCCTCTCTAGAGAGGTACATTGTACAGAACGAGAGCCTGCTGTGTTGTCTTACAACCACAAGGCCTTAGAGCTTACATACCAAAGGAGTTCTACAAGGGGGTTGTATTGGTTTTCTATGGCTGTTGCAGCAAATAACCATGGACTGAGTGGCTTAAAACAACAGATACTCTAATGCTGTTCTAGTGGCCAGAAGTCCAAAATGGGTTTCAGTAGCCACAATCAAGGTGTTGGTACTTACTGAACAATTTCAAGAGGGTCTAGGAGAGAATACAGACCTTTTCCAGCTTCTGGTGGCTGCCATTGTTCTTTGGTTTATAGCAGGATCACTCCAGTCTCTGCCTCTGTGTTCACATTGCCTTCTCTATGTGTGACTTCCTCTTCTGTATTAAGTCTTCCTCTCTCTCTATAAAGACACTTGTTTTAGTTACTGTTCTTGTTGTGACAAAATACCTGATGACAAAAGCAAGGAAGGAAGAACTTACTGTGGCTTGCAGTTTGAGGGGATATAGTCCATTATGGTGGGGAAGGTTATGGCAGCAGGAGTGCAGCTGGTTACATTGTATCTGCAATCAGGAAGCAGAGAGAAACAAATGCTGGTATTTTGCTCACTTTTTCCTTTTTCCCTTTTTATTCAGCACAGGACCCCCAAGCCCCTGGGATGGTGTCACTCACAATCAGGTTGGCTCTTCGCTCCACAATTAACTCTAGAAACTCCCTCAAAGGTCCACCTAGATGTATGTTTCCTAGGTGATTTCAAATCCAGTCAAGTTAACATTGAAGATTAACCATCACAGCTGGGCGTGGTGGTGCATGCCTTTTAATCCCAGCACTCAAGAGACCGGAGGATCTCTTGAGTTCAAGGCCAGCCTGGTCTACATAGTGAGTTCCAGGCCAGCTGGGGCTACAGGAGACCCAGTCTCAAAAAACAAAACAATTATTTTGGTCTTTTTGAGACAGGGTCTCCCTGTAGCCTCAGCTGGCCTGGAACTCACTATGTAGACCAGGTTGGTCTTGCGCTCACAGAGATTCACCTGCCTCTGCCTTCCCAAGTGCTGAGATTACAGGTGTGCACCTCTGCCTCCTAAGTGCTGAGGTTAAATGTGTGCCCCACCACACCTGGCCCTGTGTATAGTTTTTGATGAAAAAAAATTAATCCTATGTGTGCGAGTATACTGCATGCATGTATGTAAGTGCACCCGTGCCATGCAGTGCCCTCGGAGGAGGTCAGAAGAGGGCATCAATCCACTGGAACTGGAGTTACAGATGGTTAGCCACCATGTGGGTGTATGGAACCGAATCCAGGTCCCCTGCAAGAACAGCTAGTGCTCTTAACCACTGAGCCTTCTCTCTAGGCCTTTGATTTTTTTTTTTTTGTTTGTTTGTTTGGTTTTGGTCTTTTCTGAGACAGGTTCTCCCTGTAGCCCCAGTAGGCCTGGAACTCACAGAGATCCACCTACCTCTGCCTTCCAAGGGCTGGGATTAAAGGCATACACCATCACATGCGGCTTGATTGTTGTTTAAGGTGTGTTTTGCAAGCGTGTATGTAAGCGTACTGCATACATATAGCGTTCCCATGGAGGTCAGAAGAGGGTGTTGGATCCCCTGCCCCTGGAACTGTAGTTATGGACAGTTCTTAGCTGCCATTTGGGTGCTGGGAAATGAACCCAGATCTTCTGCAAGAAGTGCTCTACTGTTGAGCCATCTCTCCAGCCCCTATTTGTTTTTTTTGAAGCAGGGTTTTGGTTTTTTTTTTGAAAGCCCAGGCTGGCCTCAAGCTAGCAATATAGCTGTAGCTGAGTTTGAACCCCTTATCCTCTTGCCTCTACCTCTGAATACACACACAAATTATACAAATACACAAATAACCTCTAATTCTTGTACTTGGCTGGGGTCTAATGAGGTGAAATTTAATTGTTCACATTTCTGTGAGTATTCTCTTCTTCCACATCCCTACCAGGATGTCCCTTTAAGCTCTTCAGCACTTTAGGTCTTCTCTAGCCCACAGGTCCAAATCCTCCTAAATTTCCCCTGCAAATGACCTCCAAATGCCTAAAACTGTATGGTTAGGTAGTCACAGTAATGGCCTCCACTTCTGGGTGCCAGCTTTATTAATTGCTTTCCTTTGCTGTTAATGAAATGCCTGTTGGAAAGCAACTCAAGGAGGGAAAGTTTATTTTGGCAATGCATTCTATCATGTTGGACAAGACATGGCTGGTAAAGGGACTATGAGATAGCTGGGCATGCTGTATCAGAAAGAAGTGAAGAATAATACTCTGGAATACCATAGGGAGAAAAAGATTTCAAGGGAAGCCTTGTGTGTGTGTGTGTGTGTGTGTGTGTGTGTGTGTGTGTGTGATTTTTTTGAGACAGGGTCTCCCTGTAGCCCCAGCTGTCCTGGAACGGGACCTCATCCTGTGGGATAGTGCCACCCACATTCAGGTGGTGACTCTGTTCTCCTAAGTTAAACCTGTCTGGAAACTCCCTCAAAGGATAAATCCAGAGGTGTGTCTCCTAGCTGATTCCAAATCCACTTCCAGTTGACAATCAAGTACTACACTTGTGATTGCATTTAGGTCCCACCGAATGCTCCAGGTTCACTTCCCCATCTAAAGAGCCTCAACTTTGGCTGGGCTTGGTGGCACAGACCTTTAATCCTAGCCCTCAGGAGAGAGAGGCAAGCAGATCTCTGTGAATGGGAGGTCAGCCTGGTCTACACAGTAAGTTCTAGGCCAGCCAGAAGTACATAGTGTGACCCCATTTCAAAACCAACCAACAAAAGAATCCTCAACTGGGGCTGGAGAGATGGCCCAGCAGTTAAGAACACAGGTTGTTCTTGCAGAAGACCTGGGTTCAAATCCCAGCACCCACATGACAGCTAACAACTGTCTGTAACTCCAGTTCCAGGGGATCCAACAGCCTCTTCTGTCCTCCGTGGGCATTGCACGACATGGGTGCACTTAACCTACATGCAGGCATGACACTCATACACATAAAATAAGAAAATAATAAATAAAATATTTTTAAAGAAAAAAAGAGCACTGGCTGCTCTTGCAGAGGACCCAGGTTCAATTCCCATCACCCACATGGCGGCTAACAGCCATTCGTAACTCCATTTCCAGGGGAATTTGACGCCCTCTTGCTGCCTTTGTACAACATGGGTACACTTATATACATGCAGGCAATACATATACACATAAAATAAAAAATATTTTATATAAAAAGAAAAGATCCTCAACTTAATCACTTCTGCAGACATTCCCACTCCTTTTTTATAACATGTATAGTTTCTGGGGATTAGGTCTGATAATTTCTTTTTTTGTTTTTTTGAGATGGTCTCCCTGTAACCCCAGCTGGCCTGGAACTCACTATGTAGACCAGGCTGGCCTTGAACTCACAGAGATCCACCTGCCTCTGCCTCCCCAATCTGGGATTAAAGGTGTGTGCTACCACACCTGGCCTTTAGGTTTGATATTTTCAGGTGCCCATTCAGCCTGTTCCAGATCAGAGAGGGAATGGGAACTCATTAAGTGGTCTCTTACTGGCCAAAGTTATGCCCACTATTCCCGTTACTGGGAAGCTTGTGTTCCCATTTCACAGATCGGAATACAATAGCTCAAAGTTTATCACATGACTTCTATTTGATAAAGTTGCATTATACTCAAGTCAGTTGGGTTTCACAGCCTGCTCCAACTTCTTTTAGGCTTTTAAACCAGTAGATCACAGAGTCCTATCTCAGCTCCTGGGATACAGTACCATGATGTCAGAGAGCTTTGCCCAGTCCTTTTGCAAAGGCTCAGAGATAGGGAGGAACAGCAGTGAACTTGTAAAATTCAGGGCTGAGACTTGTTCTTAGGCCAGGACATTGATATAGCTTAACTTGTTAACCTGATGGACCTGTTAATCCTCCAGCACTCTTTTTTTAAAAGAAATATTTATTTTTATTTTATGTGTATGAGTGTATTTCCTGCTTACGTGTTAGTGCACCCATATCGTGCAGTGCCCACGGAGTTCAGAAGAAGGCGTTGGATCCCCTGAAACTGGAGTTAGAGATGGTTGTTAGCCACCATGTCGGTGCTGAGAATTAAACCTGGGTCCTCTACAAGAGCAGCCAGTGCTCTTAACTGCTGAGCCATCTCTAGCCCACCCTCTTATCCATTCGTACCTCCTGAATGTTTTCTTCCCAAAGGGAGGGAGACAGAGAGAGACGGGCTAGAGCTCTATACCATTCCAGAGTGGGGCACCAAGGCCAATGGTTGCCTAGTAGTCTAACCTGTAGTTACCAGCCTAGTTGCCAGTTCACTGCCCTAGGCCCCACACTACATACTACTTTACTTGTGTAAGGAAGGGGTCTGTGTCATCAGACCTCCTGTATTTTTAGGAACAGGCCAGAATTTTTTCAGGACTTGCTGCCAGGTAAGTGTTTGCCATGGCTTATGAGGTATCTTGTGCTGCCTCTGTACTAAGTTTTGCTATTGGTACCCAGACCGCACCTCCTTTCTGTCACTGTAAAATGAGGATAATGCTTCCTGCCACTTGGGCTGTGATAAAGATAATTAAATTAAGTCACCTTTGTATCTGGCACCTGGTATCTTGTAGACACTTAGCTAATATGAATTCATCTTTCTTTCTGGCCTTTCCTTGCTTACCTGCCTAGTCCTGCTTGGGCCTTTGCTCTACTGTACTCATAGACAGACTCAGCATCCCTGGTGCTTAGTGGCAGAAATGACTTAATTTCCCATCTAATTATCAAGTATTTCTAGAGGTCTTGGTGTCTTAATTCTTTGCTCAGATGCCATCCTTAATGGCAGGGTGAGGTCCCTTCCTCTGTTTCACAACAGCCAACAAACATTCACCTCTTTTACAACCCCAGCTGGCCTTGAACTCACAGAGATCTGCCTGCCTTTGCCTCCCAAGTGTTGGGATTAAAGGTGTGCACCACCATGCCCACCCTCTGACTGAGATTTTTGTGGGTGAATAAATAGGAAACCACTTTTCTCTGCTCATCCTTTTCTTTATCTTCCATACTGAGGAGGATGCTGTTCTCCTGTGTTTAACTCACTTTTCTGTCAGGTTTGGAGCTATAATTACAGTTGCAGTTTCCTTTGTGGTTCTGGGAGATGGCCGACCTGGTGGGCAAGGATGGATTTGGTCTACAGCTTCTAGGTCAGGAGGCACATTTGAGCTGCTGTTAGGTTGTGCACAAACAGGAGTCTGTGATGCCCATGGAAGCACATTAAAGGCTTCCATAGGTGCCATTGTCATCTCTGCAAATGCAACCACGCCTTCCTGATTTAGTGGGTACTAGGGTGGGGCTGATTAGGTATTCCTTGTCCCTCTTTGCCTTTTGTTTAGTCACTAGGGCTCTCTGAGGGCATCTCCACTGTATATCATCTCTGTCTCCCCTTTTATGTTTGGTGACCATCTCACCAGTATATGGTATGTAATTTACAAAGCCTCTTCAGGTCCTGAACGAAACTCCTTGACAGCTTTGTCAAGTAGATCAAATGCTCCCCCTTCAAAACTGGTATGGCAAGTTTGTGTAGCTTACCAGAAATCAGGAAGCAATGGGGTGATACAACTGGCTGGGGTTGAGACGTGGAGCTTTAGATCTCTAAACATGCTTCTCTTTGCCAGAGATCTCCTGATTTTTCTAAGGGATAGATTCTATCCATTGCCTATACTGGGGTACAAAAATGGCCTATTGTGGTCATCATTAGCCAGGAATAGTGTAGGTTGGTCAAGCTGACTGCTTCTGGTGGCCAGCAGAGGGCATGATGGGCCTGAGAAAGGTCTGCGTCTGCTTTGTTTCGAAATGGAAAATGTCTTGGACTGTCAAGGTCATTATTTTTTTTTAAATCTGAAAGCATGTGCTTGTATAGGTTCACTTAACTTATACAAACCAGATGTGATTTGGAATTTAAAAAAGATTTAGAATTTAGAAAAGTTGCCTATAATACTTCAGCAGAAGTTGGGGTTAGCACCTCATGATGAAACTGTTGAGATGAAACTGTTGAGATGAAACTGCATGAGAATGTATGAATTTTCACCCTCAAGTAGGATACCTGGGTATATGTCAGTTCTGGTTAGGTTATGAGATAACATGACATATTAAGATTTTGGATTTTTAGCTGGTGGCACAGGCCTTTAATTTCAGTACTTGGGAGGCAGAGGCAGGTGGCTTTCTGTGAGTTCAAGGCCAATTTGGTCTACAAAGTGAGTTCCAGGCCAGCTGGGGCTACAGGGAGATGCTGTCTCAAAAACAACAGCAATAAAAAATTTCTTTAAAGATTTTGGATTTTCTATTTTTTAAATCTTTTGATATTTAAAGCTTTGGGGGTTTAATAATTTCAGATAAGGATTGTATACTTTTATCAGGAAAGGTAAAGGAAATTCACCTATAGCGTGAAGACTTGGGGATAATATTTTATTGTCTAGCCCGCTCAACTTTATATTGTATATATGTTTGTATACATTCATAGAGGTTTGTGTAAATATACGTTTGGACACACCTGAATTTATACTTGATTCACTTTCTATCTTATGTAATATATCTTAGAATTTCCTAGCTATTTATTGCCTCAAGATCTAGGGTATGGCCAGTCACTCTTCAACTAGAACTAGATTTTCCATCCAGGCACTTTTTGGGTCTAGACCTCTGACTGCCTGTGCCAGGCCTTGTAAGATTAGCAGGAATCTGAAAGCAAATGAGTTTCTACTCTTAGGGGACCTAGGGTCTCTTGGAATAAATATCTTGTTCTTGCCCAGTGACTGAGTCTCCTGCTACATGGGCACAGAGTAGTCAAGAAGGGCTGAGAACTGCCCAGTATCCTCTTGCTAATCATCTGGGCCCTTCAGGAGCTTGAGAGCAGGGCCCTGGGGATGGGGTACAGGCCTTCCCTGTTGCTGACCCCCCCCCTCTTCCCTCCAGCAGGAGCACTGGTTTGAAAAGGCCCTACGGGACAAGAAAGGCTTCATCATCAAGCAGATGAAGGAGGACGGCGCCTGTCTATTCCGGGCTGTAGGTGAGTCTCTGCCTCAGCCCTCAGGGGCCTAAGGCTGCCTCTGAGCTGTGTTCCAGTTGTCAGTAGCAGCCCCTGAGATAGGGTTGACGCAGAGTTACCTGGTGTCCTAGGATATTCAGGTACTAGTCTTAAATTAGTGTTTGGCCTCTGGTCTTGGATTGTAAGGCAGTGTAGTGATGAAAGAATAATAACAGCAATGATAATGATAAAATGACATCACTTAGGGACAGATTGCTCTGCTGACACTACAGGAACCTCTTTTAATTCTCCCACAATCTAGGTGAGTGTGGGGATTTTTTTGCTTCAAAAAGTTGCTAAGAGGTGGGAAGTACCTTGCCTAGTGTCACACAGAAGGTATATAGTAGTCAGGATTTTCGAACTTTTTCTTGGTGTCTTTTTGAGACAGGGTTTCCCTGTAGTCCCAGTTGGCCTGGAACTCACTCACTGTCACTCTGGCACTCCAGGATATAAGAATTTGTAGAGCTACCTTTAGTGTGTTCAGGAATTACACACACACACACACACACACCCACCCACCCACCCAGGCCCTGTGTGTGTGAAACTAGATCTTTACAGATTTTCTATATTAGGTTTTTTCCTTCAGTTTGTACAAAAATGGAGAAAATAGTGAACCCTCTTTGTGCCCAATTATCTGGCTTCAAAATAGTATCAACACATGGATAGCCTTGCTTTATCACTACCTTGTGCACTCTTTCTTGCTCCTCTGAACCTGGGTTTTTGTGGGGTTTTTGTTTGTTTTGAGACAGGGTCTCCCTGTAGCCCTAGTTGACCTGGAACTCCCCATGTAGACCAGGCTAGCCTCAATCTTAGGGAGTTCTACCTGCCTCTGTCTCCTGAGTGCTGGGACTAAAGGTGTGTAATGCTACCCACACCCAGCTGAACCTGGGGTTTTTGTTTTGTTTTTTGTCTTTTTGAGACAGGGTCTCCCTGCTGCCCCAGTTGCCTGGAACTCACTATATAGACCAGACTGGCCTGGATCTCACTGAGGTTGTCTGCCTCTGGGATTAAAGGCGTGGGCTACCACACCCTGCTGAACCTGGGTATTTTTATAGTAAAACTCTGACACAGGACCATTTCATTCGTAAATACTTCTGTTTCTCTAACACACACACTTTCTCTCTTTTAAAAAATTTTTATTTTATTGTTTTTATGTGTATGGGTGTACTGCCTGCATGTATGTAAGTGCACCTGTGTAGTGCAAAATCCACAGAGCTCAGGAGAGGGTGTCAGAGTCCCCTGGAACTGGAGTTATGGTTGGTTGTACGAATGCCATGTGGGTGCTGGGAATTTGAACCTGGGTCTTCTGCAAGAGTAGCCAGTTCTCTTAACCACTAAGCTATCTCTCCAGTCCCTTTTTCACTGCTTTTGCCTCCCGAATGCTGGGATTAAAGGTGTGTGCCTCCACACCCAGCTCTCTTTAAAAAAAAAAAGTAATCAATGTGCCATTATGGCACATAACTAAATTAATAATTTTTTCCTTTTTTAGTTATTTTTGTTTAAGACAGATTCTTGCCTGGAACTTTCAGTAATCTTCAACCTCCAGAGTGGTGGGATTACAGGTATGTGCTGCCATGCCTGGCTCAGCATTTAATAATTTCATTTTGTTAACCGGGCATGGTGGTGCACTCCTTTAGTCCAACACTCGGGAGGCAGAGGCAGGTGACTCTCTGTGAGTTCCAGGCCAGCCTGGTCTACATAGCAAGTCCCAGGCCAGCTGGGCCTACAGGGAAACTGTCTCCAAAAAAGACCAAAAAAATTATTTCACTTTGTTGTAATGGCCCAGGATGGCCTGGAACTTGCTTCCTGAGAGCTGGAATTAGAGGTGTGAATTACCATGCCCAACTAAGAATTAGTCATTTCTTAATTCTGTATACTTTGCAGGCCTAAGCTAGATCTTTGAGACCTTTGTGGCTTTGAATCTGTGACCAAACAAGTAGTTGTGAAGTCACATAACACTGTGAAAAGAAATAGGAGTGGGACCTGCCTTCCCTCAGTAGCTCTGCTGTCTCCTAAGGAAAATTGCTCCCTGACATCTTTGATCTGGGAATCAGAAAATATTAGTTCTAAATCCCCATTTATAACTACTGTGTGGCTCTTGAACTGTTTCCCTGTCTGTGAAATAGTGTTCCCAAGGGTTCCTTGGGTTCTTTCTAGGTCTGTTCTTAGTCTCTGGGTGACCTCCATGCCTACTATAGGCTGGACTGGTTCGGGTACAACTTCTGGAGTAACACAGATTCTTGGTATGGCCTTGGCCAAGTAGCTCTTCTTTCTGGATCCTCTTTCATTGACTGAAGAAGGGCCCTAAAGGAACCTATTGTTGTAATGGTTTAATGAGGTTACTTTGGTAAATTCCTTTAATGCCTGATACGTAGTGGGTCCTCATGGAACAGTAGCACTTGTAAAGCTTGGATGTTCTCAGCTGTACCTCAGAGTCAGAAATATTTGTTGAATGGGTGGGGCAAATGGTCACTTCTTGCCCTTTCTACCAAGCAGAGGCTTGGATTTTACTGGTTTGGGTAAACCTACTCCTTTGAATTGAGAATATTCTCCTTAGGGTATTTCCTAGAGAAAGAACTAGATTTGAAGACATCTTAGCTAAAAAGAATACAAAGAATAAGTAGGTGGGGGAAACAAGATTGCTGTTAGATTTGGGCATCTATGCTTGAGGCAATATTGAGGCAATTTGGGGCTAGAGAGGACCTGGTATGAATAGTAACCTATAATAAGAGCAGTTTTGTATATGTGTGTCTGTCTAGCTATTCTCCTCATACATACCCCCATTGGGGCCTTCCAGTAAGGGGCCCAAGCTTACAGGAAGAGCTGACCACAGCAGGTTGAAGGCCTTTCCTTATCAGCACTATGGCTACGCATTTCCCCTGAGGCTTTTCTCTGTAAAACCTCAGAAGTCCTATGGCCTCTTCCCTGAAGTACCTGGCGCCTGGTCTCTAGGCCTCCTCTAGAGGTTTCCCTGGTGCAGAGTACACAATACATGTGCCTGGGAAGGGGACTTTGACCCCAGGCTTTCTCCTGTCCCCCTGTTTGCAGCCTAGCCTGTACAGTGACAAATGGCAATCACTTTAGGCTTACTGAAAAGTCCTGAAGGCTATAAGTTCCTACTATGCATTGACTAAAGGAGGGAGAGTTGGAATTGGGTGGGTTGCACACATAGATAATACTTTGTTTCCCTGACTCTACTGTGTGTCACATATTCAGTTGGGTGCTTTAGGCTCTCCTGAAAGTTTCAGATCATTATCCCATGAAACAGATGAGAGTAGATTGAAGCTCTGAATGTATAGCTCAGCAGTAGCCCACTTGCCTAGCATTCATGAGACCCTGGGTTTGCCAGGGAGGAAGGGAAAAGGAAATGACATGCTCGGCATTATTAATGATAGAGCTGGCATGGGAACTCATAGGTGTCCAAAGGATGATCCTAGGTGCCCTAGCTTCTTAGTTTGCTTGTTCTTTGACATCTCTTTCTTCTTCCAGCTAGAAGCATTTATTCTTCTACTGTTGAGTCCTGAGACAGGTGGTTTTTCTCTCCTATTTTGCCTCCGACATCTGCGTAATCCTTTTGAACTAGTATCCATTGCTTGTACTCACACCTCTACCACCGCCTGCTGGGGATTCATGAGCATCGTTGGACTCTTGGTTGGAGATGTGGATATCCTGTGGCCCACCCTGTCTCACTTCCTAGAAACAAGAGCCACCCTCCCTTCCCTTCATACAGCTTTGACTCAGCAGAAACCTTTGGTCCTGGCCATGGCGGTGGTGCTGGCCTTTTGGCAAAGTGGAAGTAATACATAAATGTCTGCATGGGCTTCAGGAGAGTAGCTAGGGCTGTGTGTTACAGCCTAGAAATGCTAGGCAGGCCCACTCCCCTGGCTCTTTTGGTCTTGGAACATGGATGATCAGCACCAGGACAGACGGATCTTAGATCTGTTTTTAAATTTTTTTGTTGTTTTTTCTTTAAATAAAATGTATTTAATTTTATGTGTATGTGTATTGCCTGCATCCATGTAAGTGCACCCATGCATGCAATGCCTGCAGAGGCCAGAAGAGGGTGTCATATTCCCTGGAACTGGAGTTATGGGTGATTGTTAGCTGTCATGTGGGTGCTAGAAACCAAACCCAGGTCCTCTGCAAGATCATCCAGTGCTCTTAACGGCTGAGCCATCCTTCTAGCCCTTATTATTTGTTTTGAGACAGGGTCTTTCTCTAGCCCAATCTGGCCTGGAATTCTCTTGGTAGATCAGACTGGCTGTGAACTCTGTGGTGATCCTCCTTTCTCAGTCTCTTGAATGCTGAGATTAGAGACATGTTGCCACCATACTGTGCTATTTAGAGTTTTTTAAAAAATCTTTTTGGTAGTCACAGCTTGCCTAGAACTCACTGTATAGACCAGGCTGCCTCCATTTCATAGAGATCCACCTGCCTCTGCCTCCCAAGTACTGGGATTAAAGGCATGTGCCATCACACACAACTTAGATTAGTTTTGACCCCCTTATGAATGGGGAAACTGACACCTCAAGAGAAAACCAGGATCTTGTCTTATCTAGGTTACACAACTGATATCATAACATCAATGTTTGAGGTTGAACTAAGTTGACACAGGAGATTTCCATGGGCCATTTGTTCTTTTTTTAATTAAAAAATATTTTTATTTTATGTGTATGAGATATTGCCTGCATATATTTTAAGTGCACCCATGTCATGCAGTGCCCATGGAGGAGGGTGGGCATATCAGAAGAGGGCATTGGCTACCTTGGAACTAGAGTTACAGATGATTGTTAGCCACCATGTGGGTGCTGGGAGCCTGACATGGCTTTTCTATAGGAGCAGCCAGTGCTCTTAACCACTAAAACATCTCTCCAGCCATTATGGGCCATTCCTTGTACCATTTCTTTGCTGTGGGAATCCTTGAGCAGAAAAGCAAATATCACTAAGGGGATTTTCCAGGAGTATGAAGCCTCCTGTCCACCCAGATTGTGCCCACTGGAGCAGTTGGTGTTGCATACTAGATCATACCACAGCTGTTTGATAGGTGAGAAGGACCTCTTCCTGGCTCCTTTTTCCTCAGTGGGGCCAGGCCAGGGTTCCTACTGAAAATAGGGCAGTGGGGAGCAGACCAGTCACTGTTGCCCTTTCATGTTGTAAGTACCCATATTTGTGTGGTTTGTTTTAGGCTCTCTACAGTCACCAAGCTTGCTTTTTCATATGTGTTTTTTAATTTTTTGTTAAGTATTTTTATTTTATGTGTTTTGCCTGCATGTGTGTTAAGTGAGCCTACACATGCAATGCCCATGAAGGCCAGAAGAGGGCATTGGATACCCTGGAACTGGAGTTAGGGACTGCTGTAAGCTGACATGTGGGTGCTGGGTCTTTGGGTCCTCCAGAAGAGCAGCAAATGCTCTTAACAGTTGAGCCATCTCTCTTTTAACAATTGAATCCACCTCTTTTTTAAAAAACCCAGAGAGAGAGAGAGAGAGAGAATGAGAGTGTGTTACACACCCCAGCACATGTATAGGTTGGAGGACAACCTGTGCTGCTTCTTTTTCTTTCTTAAGCAGAATTTACAGTAGGAAAGCAGGCAGGCAGTAACCTGGGAAGTTAAGTGGTTCCCAAGCCCCTACAAAGCAAATGGAAGAACTCTGTATTTTATGACTTTTAGAAATAATTCAGACCCAGGGCCTTGGGATAGTGAGATGACTCAGCCTGTAAAGGTGCTTGTCACTGAACCTGGCAACCTGAGTTTAGTCCTCAGGATCCACATGATGGAAGGAGATAAACAGACTTCCACAGGTTGTCCTCTGATCTATACATGTGCTGGGGTGTACACACACACATGTGCACGCGGGCATGTACAAAACAGATAAATGTAATAGTAAAATACTTTAAAAGGAGAGAAATAATCAAGCTCTCTTGTCTTGCTTTTCCTTGTAAGTCTGGATAAATGCTGGTGACATTTTAGGGAGCCTAAGGAAGAAGGTCTTCCTCAGGGAACAGAGGAGAAGGTTGAAGTAAATTTGTTAAGAGATGTTGGTTGTTTCGAAGGAAGTAGGGTGGATTTCTGAGTCTGCACAACCTCAGGTCTTGTCCAGCCTGATTGTCTCCTGATTGGTGATACTTACTGTGTGTAGTAGTTCTGTATTATGGAATTGGTTGTGTGGATATTTAGTGTCAGTATGTATTTAAGCAGCCCTGCTGGCTGCATGTGGGAACTTGTGTTTTTCTATGTGGGTGTCTTTGTATTTCAGAGAAAGCAAAGTGTGGTGCATGGAGAGTAAGGTTCTTATTGACCTCTGTGGCCCTAGGGAAGTGGACAGCCCCTGCTACTTACTATCTCTGCTTAGTCCCAGGACTTTTCCTGTCTTCCAGCTGATTCCTGCTTGTCCTAGTAGGGAAACTGGAGTGGACAGGATCAGGTCTAGCCCTAGGGAAATTAAGGTGGCTAAAGTGATGATTGGTTTGCAGAAAGCAGGGGTGTTATGTCACTTGGGACTAGTGGTTAATTTCTTTTCACCTTTTACCCTCAAATATATGATCTTGAGCCAGCTGTGCTGTTTCTGTATCGTTGCTCCCCCTCCCCCGTGTGTGTGTGGGGGGGGGTAAATGAAGTGGTATGTGAACAGTCTGTGGTAGAACCAGTTGTGCTGAGAATTTGTGAATCCTGCTTAGAATTCAAACAGAGGTGGGATATAGTAGGGGAACCCTTTCAAGCTGGACCCTGGAAGAGCAAAACAGATGCATATGGCCAAATGCAGTCTTAGCAGTCTTAGCAACAGGAGTTTCAGTTTCTGTCAAAACAATTTCTCTGAATTCCCCTATATTTGTGGGTCCAGTGGACTGCTTTTTCCCTCACCTTGGGTCCCCCATAGGGAAGTCCTGTCTGGTTCCCACAGCCAACCTTCTGGGAGTAGGAAAGAGGAAAGAGGGTTTCCTGAGGATAGGTGGCAGAGCTAGGATATGTTGATTCTTGTTAAGTTCTTGCAATGTTCAGTGGAAGATCATTTCTTACAATGTTCAGTGGAAGATCATTTCTTACAAAAGCTGGGTTGAACTTTTAACCTGTACCTAAGGAGCCTATGTAGGAAGCCAGTATTAGTAATTTAATACAAAGGCACAGAAGGGGTAGGCTTTTGGATCTTTGAATTCTGTAAAAGAGCCAGTGGTGCTTGTGATAGGAGGGATAGCCCTCTGTTCTGTATTTGGGGCTTTCCTCTGGTGGAGGAAGTGCAACAGAAATGAGGAAGGGCTTAATACGCAATTCTCTTAGCATTCTGACTGTCTTGTGGGTAGCGAGCAGTACAATGGGAGTTGTTGTCCTTAATGACAAGTGGAGCTCCTGTTTCTTGACCACCGTTTGTGTCTCAGGTGCCTGGCAAACCATCCCTTGTCATCTTTTCCCTACCATACTGGAGATTGAACCTAGCAACTCATGCTATCCCAGAGGTATACCCCCCCACATCCCATAGTCTTTATAACACTATGGTCAGTGGAAGCAAAGTTACTGTTCCCACTTTATGAATGAGGACATTTCAGCCCAGAGATGAACGTCCTTATCCAGTGCTATGAACTTTCTGCCAGACAAAGGCAGAACAAAGGACCCTATCTCCCGTTTTCCCTATTTTCCTGCATCTGGCATCTAGCTCTAGCAGATAGAGATCCCAGGCCTGTAAATTACTTTCTGTAAGAGATATGCGTTCTTCGCCATCTCAGCCCAGCTCCCTGAGTCTGGTAGTCCACCCCTGTTTAACCCGTTTATGCTCCCATCTCAGTTCCTGTTTACGGCAGCTGCAGATAACACTGCCTCCTGGCGCCCCAAGCTCAGCCTACAGAAATAGTTCCTCTATCAGCTCAGGCAGCCACAGCAGCCTTTCTGGTCCTGGCTTCTAAGAAAGACAGCAGCAGGGGGCCCTCAGCCTGGGTGTAGGACATGTGACCTCCTGGAAGTGCCACTGGGGGTAGGGAGAGTGTGGGGAGTATGGCCACAGAAGCCACATCCTTGTTTACATCTCCGAAGGGGCTACCCCTTCCTGCCTTCACAGCCCTCCCCCACCCCTCCCCCACCCCTCAGGTCTCTTCACCTCTAGGAAGACTTGAGATGGGAGCTGCCCATTTTCTATCTCAGTGTATTCTTTGTCTCTTTATCATACAGAACCCTCATGGAGGGACTTGGAGGGCAATGAAGGCCTTCTGGCACGTCTTCATAGAGGTAGACTGCCAGGCCTGGCTGGTGGGCACATTCCCATTCCCCCTGCATACCCTGCCTTGTGCCCTAGGGAGATCCCATCACATCAGGGGAAACAAAGGGAAATTCTTTTTCAGCCACTAGAAGTCAGGCTTCTAATTTTCAAGCCCACTTTAATTAAGGGAGATGAGACCCTACCCCGACCCCCGATCCCGCACCTTTGTGCCTCAGCCTATCTAACTGCTCAGCAAACGATTCCCAATTTCCTTTGCTGTTTCAGGCCCTGAGCTGGGAGTGGTAGACTATTGTAGTCAGTGTCTGTATACCTTTGATGAATGGGTGATAGAGGACCCTGGGGAATAGGGAACTAGGCTAAGGAACACATTGAGAAGCCAGGTGCACACCTGTAATTCAGCACTGGGGAGGCCGAGGCAGGAGAATTACCACAAGTTTGAGACCAGCAGGGATTACATAGTGAATTCTTTCTCCCCATTAGTTTGACTAAATCCCATGGTGTTTGGACTGTCTGGGCACAGGCTACCTTTCCTTCCAATTAGATGATGTTCCTTGAAATCAGGGACATGATTGTGCTTCTGTCCCCTTTGCAGTATCCCACATTCAGGCTTCCCTAAGAAAAAGGAGACACTCATTCTTTGAGTAACTTCTGTATCACTTTATATTCATTATCCACAAGAGACCTGTCAGGTCACATCTCTCTTGTTTCCATTTTACAGAAGAGGCATAGGAGGCCTGGAGTGCTATTTCCCTCTGACTACTTCATTAATATTTGGCAGAACTTAAAGTCATCTTCCTTCCTTTCCTTGTTTCAGATTCTAATCATTTATTATTATTATTATTATTATTATTATTATTATTGTAGGGAGTGAATGTAGAGTTTAGCATCTAACAGTTTATGTTTTTGTTTTGAAAGCAAGACTGTTTGTGGCCTAGACTTGACTTTGAAGTTGGC
>NW_008346093.1:1281320-1283880 GCF_000622305.1 Nannospalax galili | reverse complement strand
TATTATTGTAGGGAGTGAATGTAGAGTTTAGCATCTAACAGTTTATGTTTTTGTTTTGAAAGCAAGACTGTTTGTGGCCTAGACTTGACTTTGAAGTTGGCAAGCCTCTACCTAGATTATTTAAGGTGTTTCCTTTCTTTTTCTTTCTTCTTCTTCTTCTATCTTTTTTTTTTTTTCTTTTTAAGACAGGGTCTCCCAGTAGCTCCAGCTGACCTGGAACTCACTGTGTAGACCAGGCTGGCCTCGAACTCACAGAGATCCGCCTGCCTCTGCCTCCCAAGTGCTGGGACTAAAGGTGTGTGCTACCACACCCGGCTTTTTTTTTAATTTACAAAGGCCATACTTACTTGTGTGAGGAAACCTCCAGTTTGGCAGTGTCGCTTTCTGTTACCTTTGGGCAAGCCACAGACTTTCCTGCCACCTCATTTTCCTCAAGTGAAAAATAAGGAGTATGGAGTAGATGATACCTGAGGCCACTTGAGGGACTTAGAATGTTGTTGATTTGTGTGAATGGCCAATCATGCTCTAAACAGAGTCATCTGCCAGAGATTCCTGTGGTTGTTACAGTACCATTCTTACCTGCACTTTCTTATTCTTGATTTATTTTATTTTTATGTGTATTAGTGTTTTGCCTGCATGTGTGTAAGTGCACTCATGTTGTACAGTGCCCATGGAGGACAGAAGAGGGCATCAAACCTGGAATTGGAGTTATGGATGGTTGTTAGCTGCCATGTGGGTGCTGGGATACAAACCCAGGTCTTCTGCAAGAACAGCCAGTGCTCTTAACTGAGCTCTCTCTTCAACCCCATACTCTCTTATAACTTAATGATTGTCCTTGCCTGAATCTTTTTGTTTTTTTTGAGACAGGGTCTCCCTTATAGCCCTAGCTTGCCTGGAACTTGCTATGCAGATCAGGCTGGCTCTGTCTCACAGAGATCTGCCTGCCTCTGCCTCCAAAGTCTTAGGATTAAAAGTGTGCACCACCATATAGGCCCAGGCTGGCTTTGAACTCATTATGTAGCTGAAGATGACCTTGTTCCAGTGTTACCTGCACAGCCTGAGTGCTGGGATCAGAGGCTTGTGCCACTACACTCGGTTTATGTGGGGATTAAATTCAGGGCTGTGTTTTTTTAAGTAAGCACACTAGCAACTGAGCTACATCCCTAGCCTTTGCTTGCCTTTTTCCACTACTCCTTTACAACAAGTGGAAGAACTCTGGGCCTTGGGGAAGGAAAGGGAGTTTTCCTAGTCCTCTAGCCCACCTTCTCCTTAATGATGACTCAGAACTCTTCTGGTTGCAGCTCTGACCCTATCCTCTCCTTTCTTTTGTCCCTCCAGCTGACCAGGTATATGGAGACCAGGATATGCATGAGGTTGTGCGAAAACATTGCATGGACTATCTGGTGAGACTGTGGGGGGATGCTTTGGGGCAGGAGGGGTGGGTGGATCTCCTTTGCATATAGACCTTAATTTTCCAATCTGTTCTACAGATGAAGAATGCTGACTACTTCTCCAACTATGTCACAGAGGACTTTACGACCTATATCAACCGGAAACGGAAAAACAACTGTCATGGCAATCACATTGAGATGCAGGCCATGGCAGAGATGTACAACCGGCCTGTGGAGGTGTATCAGTACAGCACAGGTACTTCTGTAGTGGGTAGGTGAGGGACTAATGGTGCCTCATCAGAGCCCACCACACTGGGCTCCCTGTGGATGCCGCCTTCTTTTTCTCCTCAGAACCTATCAACACATTCCATGGGATCCATCAAAATGAAGATGAACCCATCCGTGTCAGCTACCACCGGAATATCCACTATAATTCAGTAGTGAATCCTAACAAGGCCACTATTGGTGTGGGGCTAGGTCTGCCATCATTTAAACCAGGGGTAAGTGCGTCCCTGTGTCCATGGTGTATGCTAGGTGTGGAGTGTTGGTCCTGTGCCTAGTCCACAATTGTCTACCTCCTCTTTGAGTCTCCCCTGTATATGAAATCATTGAGTTACCATTGATCAGAGCTCATTCTGTGGTCTTGATTTGCTTGTCAGTGAACTGGCTCACTTATCTTTTACGCCTGTTGAAAGTGGCATTTTAGGATGCAGAGTTCTGTTTGCAAATGGTCAACTAGACCTTGGTCATAATGTCTAGGCTTCCACATGAATCTTCAACTTCACAGCTATTATAGATAGCTGGAGTCCTAGTGACTTAGAATGTAGCCCTGACCCACAGTTTATTGGCTGTGGATCCTAGGAGCAAGTTATTCAGGTTGGGCCCATACAGAAGGCACTTCCCATGAGTCTGAGACTTAGTATGTGTCACAGGATGGTGGTATGCTTTCCTAACACATGGTGGCAGATTATTCTCATCTTCCCCTTCCTCTCCTCCCCTTGTACCACCTCCTCCTCTGGTGCTCCCTATTCTCCCCCTTCACTACCTCCTCCCCTAATACCCCCCCATTCTCCTCTCCCCTCCTCCCCTTTCACTACCTACTCCCCTCATGCCCCCTATTCTACTCCCCCATCTTCCTCCCTCCTCTTCCTTTCTCCTCTAAGGCCTTC
>NW_008346093.1:1267597-1281187 GCF_000622305.1 Nannospalax galili | reverse complement strand
CCCCTTCTCTCTTTTCTCCTTGTTCTTTCTCTACCTCCTCCTGGGATTTTGAGGTCATTTATTCAGGCTTCACTTCCTACAAACAGAAGGTGGTCCTGCCTCATTTAAGGAAACACTCTAACACCAACATGCCTTCCCACGCAGGGTAGCTTGTTTTGTCTTTTAATAAACTTTAGAAAAGTTTCAGATTTAAAGAATGATTGTGAGACTATTAGTTACCATATGCCCCACTATGATATTAATGTGGTAATTTGTCATAATTAACAAATGAGTATTGATAAATTAAAGACCACATTTGATTTGAATTTCCTCAGTTTTCCCCTGATGACCCTTTTCTGTTCCAGGATTCCATCCAGGATGCTATCTCATATTTAATTGTCTGTTCCCTTTGACTTCTTGTATCAACTTCTAAACAATTTCATTGCTCTCGTTTTGATTTGTTGACCCACTCTATATATAGTTTTGCCTGTTCTAGAATGTCATACAGTATAGATTTAGTTTTTCCAGAATTGCTTTTTTCACCTAAGACCATTTTTAAGATTAATCTATAATTTTTCCTGCTTTGTTTTCTATTTCTATAAAACCTAAATGTAGCTGGGTGTGGTGGCGCATGCCTTTAATCCCAGCACTTGGGAGGTAGAGGCAGGCCTGGTCTATATAGTGAGTTCCAGGACAGCTGGGGCTACAGGGAGACCTGTCTCAAAAAAACCAAAAAAAAAAAAAACCAGAAAACTAAATGTTTTAAGTTTTTCTAATAGATTTAATTATTCTGAGTAGCTTTAAATTTTTTAGCATTTATTTATCTGTTTGTGGGGGGCGGGGGCATGCCTGTGTTGGTCAGAGGACAACTTACTTGCCAGAGCAGTCTCTCTCTGGGAATCAAACTTGGCATCCCCACCCTTATCAGAATAGTTTTAGATTTATTGGCACAGATTCTTTGTTAACATTTCAGATGACTGGTACATTTGTTTAAATGTGTCAACCATTGTTAAAACAGTCTTAGTAATTGAAGTCACTGCCTCATTCCTTGCTCTTGTTTTGGTGACCTTGAGAATTTTAAGGAGGTACTGGTCAAGGGTGTTGCAGGAAATTCTCTGTCTGGATATTGTTCTCATGATTTAAACTGGGATTTGGGGTTTAAGAGAGGGAGAATACAGAGGTTAAGTGCTGCTTTCTGTTGTATATCAAGATGTATGTATTAGGAATATGACTCTTGTTGTCTTTGGTCATCTGGCAGTATTGTTTATTCAGTTCCCATCTTTTGAATATTACGCTTTTTGAAAGGAAGTCACACTTAAGGAAGGGGATTATATCTGTCTCCCTAAATAAACCTAAACATGAGTTATTGCAGATGTTCCAGTTAAAATCCTTTTATCAAGTATATCATTCTTACCTCCTTCCCCTTTTCCTGGGTAAATTCCCACTTTAAAGTTGAGAAACCTTTCTCTACCCACTAGTCATTTACATGACTGTTACTTGCTTATATATGTATAAAGCTGTGTCTTCTCATTAACTGTACCCCCTAGTGTGCAGTAATATGCACAATTCCTTTTGAGTTTTAGTGTTAGAGATTCCATTCATTTCCTAAGTGCCTGGGGCTACCCCCAGGTGGTCTCATACATTTGTAATTCATTTAGGCTGTTTTGTCAGTCTCTGGGATCCTCACCTCTCAACTGTTCTTTAAAAAAGTGATTAGCATACATTAGGATTAGTTTTTGTTTTGTAAAGTTCCTTGGGCTTTGACCTGTGCATAACAACACATCTTTGGGATCATTCAGAATAGTTTCAGCACCCTTAAAATTCCCCATTCTCTCTTCCTTTCTCCAGCAACCACTGATCCCTTTATTGACTCTGTTTTTGCCTGTTTCAGAGTGTTGAGTAATTGGAATCATAGTATGTAGCCTTTTCAAACTGCTGCTTTTAGGTGGCAAACAGCATGCATTAAGGTTCCTCCATGTTTTTTCATGGCTCGTTAGCTCGCTACTTTCTTATCACTTTCTGTTCCATTTGTGGAGGCACAGGGTTTGTTTAATCATTCACCTATTGGAAGATATCCGTCGTTGCTTCCAATTTTTGATGATTATGAGCAAAGTGTCTATAAACTGCTGCATACAGGTTTTTCTGTGGAAATAAGTTTTAAGATTAGTTGCATTAGTATCTGGGAGCAAGACCACAGGATTCTAAGACCATACTATGATTTGTAAGGTACTGCCAAACTATTGTGCAAACTGACTAGATTGTTTTTTGCATCCCTACCATAACAGATGAAAGTTCTTGGTGCTCTACTTCTCTCCCAGCATTGATCTTGCAACTGTTTTGTATTTTAGCCATTCTCATTTTTTAAATTTTTACTTGACTAATAACGGTGTTGAGCATTGTTTTGGTGGTCTACCACTAAGCTACATCCTCAGCTTGAGTATCTTATAAATGTTCATTTGCCATCTATATATTCCTTTTTATTGTGTGCTTAGATTGCTTACCTATTTTTATTTTTATTTTGCAGTGCTGGGAATTGAACCTGTGTTCTTGTGCATGCACTCTATCACTGAACTATACTCCCAGCCCATATTTGTCTATTTTTAAATTGGCTTGATCTAACATTGTTACACGTTTCCCCCAGTATGCTCCACAATAGAAAATTATGTTTTACATCATTACTTAGCACACATGCATTTGCGTATGGTATGTTTATGTGTGTGAAAATAATGTTAACTTGCTAGAGGCATGGTGGTGCATGCCTGTTGTCTCAGTATTCTGGAGGCAGAGGCAGGATGTGAGTTCAAGCCTAACCTGGGCTACATGTCAAGACCTTGTTTAAAAAAAAAACATTAACTAAAACTTTTTGAAGCAATATTTACACTTAATCCCTGAAATATACTCTGATGTTCTTTATTATTTCATTAGTGTCATATCGCTGGATGTGGTGGCTCACGCCTGTAATCCCAGCACTTGGGAGGCTGAAGCAGGAGGATTGCCATGAATTCCAGGCCAGCTTGGCCTACCATAGTGAGTTCAAGATCAGCCTGGGCCACATAGAGACCCTGTCTCAACAAACAAACAGACAAAATAATTCTGTCATATCTTACAACTTGGCATGAAGTTCTCTCATAAAGTGTTCTACAACTCATAGCACCACACCATGCCAATACTGACCCTTCATCCCCTCACATAGCCACACCCAGCCTCATATATGCTTGACTACTACCTCCACTCTGTGTCTGCACAGTTCACTTCTCTGGTCATCTTTTTCGTTTGCCCTATTTGGTTATAATATGAGAAAGGCTTCAGCATTGTGAAAGCGCAACATCACTGGATGAGGCTTCTTTAAATTAAGGCCTATGTTGGAGTTGCCCCCAGACTTAGTGCTTTAGTTGAGGTTTCTTGGGGTTGGGACCGTTTTTCTGGGCATAGGAATTTGGAATGGTAGGTCTTATAACCCAGGCCTACTTTCCTACAGTCACTGATACATACACAGTCTGCTGAGGAGTACTTTGTGAAAATAGCTGTCTTCCTGTATTGTCTTTGCTAAGGCCTATGGGCCTACCTTCCTGAGCCTGTTCAGGCTCTTGGCTAGGTTCAGAGAGTCACCCCACATCCCTGTTCCTCTCCCCCTTGCAGTTTGCAGAGCAGTCCCTAATGAAGAATGCCATAAAGACATCAGAGGAATCGTGGATTGAACAGCAAATGTTGGAAGACAAGAAACGAGCCACAGACTGGGAGGCCACAAATGAGGCCATAGAGGAGCAGGTGGCTCGAGAATCCTACCTGCAGTGGCTGAGAGATCAGGAGAAACAGGCCCGCCAGGTCCGGGGACCCAACCAGGTGGGTCATGGACTCTGCCATTGGCCTGACCAAGAATCCATTACTTCCCATCTTTTGGTCCTTAATGAACAGGAAAAAATAAGAGGTTTTGACATCTGGGAAAAAGGGACGTTTCCCAGCTCCATCTGTAACTCAACTTTGACATTTACCTTGGAACTCTCAATACTTGCTTTTAAGGAATGAAGGAGAGCAGCTACTGCTGCTGGAAACATGAGTATAACTACAAAGAGGCAAGCTGTTGTTGAATACTTTTAAAGCATGCTAGGCTCTGTTCTAAGAATGAAAAATCGGGTCTACTTTTCTCTTCCTCAATGATCCTTGTTAGGGCCTATGACCCTGGATATGCAAGAGCAATGGAGGTAGGGGTTATGGCCAGTCTTCACAGTTTGGGAAAGGTTGCATTGTTAGGGTAGGGAGGAGGAGGGCAGGTTTCTGAGGAATCACAAGGAGTTTGGAATGATGTTTGCAAGAGCTGAATAATTTGTTCAGCAAGTATCTATTGCGGGCCTGTACTAGGAAGCAGGATGTACTTACTATTCCTAGTGTATTGGGATACATTTGTGAACCTAGCAGGCCAAGGTTCCTGTCCTTATGCTGCTCACGTTTTTTGCAAAGTAAAATAAAATAATCATAATGAATAAATTAGTTGAGTTATGGTGAATGAAAAATGGAGAGTTGGTACAAGAAATGAATGTGGCTGAGTGGGGATAGGCATGAGTTCACAGTACTAAACAGTGTCACCTCAGCAGATGAGATGAGCAAAAGCTTGCAGAAGGGGAACATGTTAGCTGAATACATGGACAGAACAAGGCAGCACATTTGGTGTGACTCAGGCATAGCCTATAGTGAGGCCAGTGTCCACTGAACAGAATGTGGATCGTGGCTTTTGGGCTCTGAGGAGGACTTTGACTTTGGCCTCAAATGAGGCAGAAACAATGGAAGGGCTGTGAGCAGAGAAAGGATGGGGTCTGCGTTAGGGCTTATCAGGAGCACCCTGACTGCTGAGTGTAGAACAGAGTCTGGGGTGGGGAAGGGGGGCAAGGGAGTAAGTAGGGGACCAGTGAGGAGGAGGCTACTGAGGTAATCCCAGTGACAAGTGAAGGTACTGTGGAGGTACAGTGGTAGTAATATGGAAGTAGACTCAGGATCTCTTAAAGAATAAGGCTTTCTATTGGTTGCCTGTAAGGATTTGAGAGTAGTTAAAATTTTTCACCTGTGTTCTGTGAGAGAGCGCCCCTATAGTCCATTGTGACACATTAAAACTGTATTATAATCAGGATCCTTAAAAAAGGGTATAAGCGCTCTGTGGCACAAGTGGGCCATAGCTGGTGTAGGTCCTTATTGCTTTTTCCTTCCCTACTGCAGCCCCGGAAAGCCAGTGCCACATGCAGTTCAGCCACAGCAGCAGCCTCCAGTGGCCTGGAGGAGTGGACTAGTCGTTCCCCAAGGCAGCGGAGTTCAGCCTCATCACCTGAGCACCCTGAACTGCATGCTGAGCTAGGCATCAAGCCCCCTTCCCCAGGCACTGTCTTAGCTCTTGCCAAACCTCCTTCACCCTGTGCACCAGGTCAGTGACTTGCTTGCATGGTGCCTGCCTGGGCTAAGAGGCTCTCCCTAGGTCCTGGGCCCTACCTCTGACTGTTCATCTGCCTCAGGTACAAGCAGTCAGTTCTCAGCAGGAGCTGACCGGGCCACCTCTCCCCTTGTGTCCCTCTACCCTGCTCTGGAGTGCCGGGCCCTCATCCAGCAGATGTCCCCCTCTGCCTTTGGTAAGCCTTCTCAGGGGATGGGCCAGCTGGGAGTTGGGAGAGCCTGGATGAAGCAGCAGATCCTAAGAAAGAGGATTTCTGGAGCCCTTGGCCACCTCCCATGTCAGAGGCACGGGAAAAATTTCAGGCCCAACAGGTTTTCCCCACAAGGTGTCTCTTGGGGTTTCACAGACTGAGGGGAGCCTATGAGTGACAGGGACCTGGATGGATTTTTCCAGAGTCAGGGATCAGTCAAGAATGAAAGTGAGCTGAGGACCCCATCATCCTTTTCCTCTTCTCTCTCCTGCCCAGCAGGTCTGAATGACTGGGATGATGATGAGATCCTAGCATCGGTGCTGGCAGTGTCCCAACAGGAATACCTAGACAGTATGAAGAAAAACAAAGTGCACAGAGACCCACCCCCAGACAAGAGCTGATGGAGACCCAGGGACTGGACACCATCCCCTGACCCCCTACTCCTGCCCTCTGATGCCACCCAACCTTCTTTGGCTTTCTTCCCTCTTGGCTTCCTTCCCTTCCCTTTTTTCCACTTTCCTCTGGCTGGCCCAATCCTGTGCTCCATCTCATCCCTACCACCACTGCTGGTCTCTGCCAGCTGATGTGCCCTATTGCCCCCCTGCACAGCACCATCTCAGCATTCCACAGGGGACTCTGGAAAGGGTGCCGAAGGTAGGCGAGAGGCACACAGAGACAGACCACCTGGTGGCCAGGCAGCCCCAGAAGAGAGAGAGAGAGACTCAGAGGAAGTCTTCTGCTCGACCTTCCTTCCAGATCAGATAAATGGATTACCCCTTGAAAAACAAAGTGCACAGAGACCCACCCCCAGACAAGAGCTGATGGAGACCCAGGGACTGGACACCATCCCCTGACCCCCTACTCCTGCCCTCTGATGCCACCCAACCTTCTTTGGCTTTCTTCCCTCTTGGCTTCCTTCCCTTCCCTTTTTTCCACTTTCCTCTGGCTGGCCCAATCCTGTGCTCCATCTCATCCCTACCACCACTGCTGGTCTCTGCCAGCTGATGTGCCCTATTGCCCCCCTGCACAGCACCATCTCAGCATTCCACAGGGGACTCTGGAAAGGGTGCCGAAGGTAGGCGAGAGGCACACAGAGACAGACCACCTGGTGGCCAGGCAGCCCCAGAAGAGAGAGAGAGAGAGACTCAGAGGAAGTCTTCTGCTCGACCTTCCTTCCAGATCAGATAAATGGATTACCCCTTCCTCACAATGATGACAGAAAAGGTGTGAGGAAAAAGTGGGAAATTTTCCTTCCTACTACCCCAAGAATCTCTGAGCCTTCGATGTTGAATTTCTTATAAAAATCAAACTATCAGTGATGTAGGTGACAACATTGGCTCAGTGAAGATGGCATCTCTGGTTTGGGGCAGGCAGGCTGGCCATGAGATGTGGAGGGAGTGCGAAGATAGGGGTTTCTGCTATCTTCTGGCCTCCAGCTCCTTGAAGGTTGACCAGAGGGTCTAGGGTATAAGCCAGAGTGGAAGACAGGTTGCAGGTAGCAGACTGGCTTTGGACAATGAGACCCTGACCTTGCTGCATTCCTTTTGCTTCCACCACTAGTCTGGAATCTTGAGGTGGGGGGCATCTTTGGAGACTATGGTTGCTACCCAAGATTTGCGTATAGGGAGTGGGAGCAGCCTCAGCAGACGGGGCACCCGTGCCCTGCAGGTGTTGACAAGATCTACCATCTGTAATGTCCTTGGCACAATAAAACCAAATGTCAGTTTTCCCTGAGCGGCTCTGTTCTGTGTCGGGCACGGGGTGGCTGGGCCTCTGGGAAGTCAGGTGACAGGGTTTGGCTTGACCTGAGGTCTGCATGCTCTCCTGTAGGAACTGTCTGTGGGCTGGGGTTCATCTTTGATTCTCTGCTTACTAACTAAGTTCTTGACAGGCATGGTGTCCCTATAATATTGAGACTGAGAGCAGAGGATCTTTAGAGCCCAGGTGTCTGAGGCTAGCCTGGACCACATAACCGAGATTCTGTTTGTTTCTTTTTAGTTTTTATTTTTTTATCTTTTTGAGACAGTCTCCCTGTAGCCCCATCTGGCCTGGAACTCACTATGTAGACCAGGCTGGCATTGAACTCAAAGATCTGCCTGCGTCTGCCTCCCAAGTGCTGGGATTAAAGGTGCGCACCACCATGCCTGGCTGCTTTTATTTTTGTATTTATAAATTAAAAAAAAATTTTGTCATTTTGAGATGAGTCTCCCCGTAGTGGAGCTGCCCTGGAACTCACTATGTAGACCAGACTGGCCTTGAACTCAGAGATCCTCCTGCCTCTGCCTGGGATTAAAAGCTTACGCCAGCATGCCCAGCCCTATTTTTTTTTAAGAGACAGTCTCACTATATAGGCCTGGCCGACCTCACAGAGATCCTCCTCCCTCTGCTTCCTGGGTACTGAGATGATAATTCTGTTTTTCTTTTTTAAATTTTTTAAAAGAAGGATCTCCTTGTAACCCTAGCTGGCCTGAAACTCAGTATAGACCAATCTGGCCTCCATCTCACAGAACTCTACATGCCTCCCAAGTGCTGGGGTGAGGTTCTGTTTCTTAAAAAAACAAAACCAACAAAAACTTCTTTAGGACCAAGTCTACTTTGCAGCCCCTACTCTCACTTACCATAATTCCTGGGAGCCTGGGATAATGAAGTCATGTACTATATGTGAGCTAATGACAGATACTGAATTTTCTCTGAATTACAACTGTCCTCCGTCTCTCACCCTTAATATGTGTTCTTTATTGTGATAGAGAATCTCATGAGGAAATACTTAAGTTTGGTAGAAGTAACCAGAGGTGACCCCTCCCTGCTTGGACTTTAGAAGTAGAAGAATGAAATTCTTTTTTTCTTGTTTCTCAGTCTTCATGACACCTCTACCTCTGCCTCTCCTAGGGTTTGTAAAACCCAGGCAGAGAAGGCTGACTGGCCCCCAGGCCCCAGGTTTTATCAAAACAATTATTTTTCCTCCTATACCTCAGTAGGGTCCCTGTGGAGGCCTGTGTGTGATGGCCCTACAGATGGAGGGCATGGTTTGCTGAATGGATGACTGCAGGGTATCTGAAATACATGGTCAAACATGAACACACTAAGAAGGTTGATTAAAACCTATCTGCATTCTCTAGCTGTGTGTCCTTAGGCTCTCTTTTTCAGGTGTCCCATCTACAACTAAAGGGGTGATGTCTGCTACCTCATACTCTCTGATTGTGAGCATTGACAATGTGTATGGTCAGTAATGTACTACTGGGAACAGTACCTGGCACATTCTGAGAACACAATGTTAGGGTCTTACCAGACTTTGGGTTGGGGGTATTAGCCTGTTTTGGAAGTTTGTACCATTTGGCCTCAGCCTACCTCTTGCTGTTTTTGGCTTCTGCTTGCAGTTTGCCCTAACTATCTTCAGCTTCTATCCTTGTTTGTCTTTCAAGACAGAGGGTCACTTGAGAAGCCATGTGTGCACCTATTCACATTCTCACTTCTGTCTACAACTATCCCCAATAACTACTATAAACAAACATCCTGGATTGGGGCTGTGATGCTTGTCTTGTTTGTGTGTGTCTTAAGATCTACACCTCCACGAAAGCCTGGCAAGCTTAACAGTAAAACACCTACTAGTGTTGGATGAATATAGGAGAATATATGTAACTGTTGTGGTTTTTGTGCATTGTCCCTGTGTGTGACTACAGCAAGGCCACAAGTTTTCCTATGCATTTCAGTGTCTCTAGTTTCTGTGTCTGATGAGGGCTTGTTTCCAGGTGTGTCAGATGGTGACTGAGTATGGGACTCTGTCTTTGACAGTTTATGTCTGATATCTTCGAGGGGTGCATGTTTGCGTGGGTCTGTCAGTGGCAGTTCATCTGTAGTTTGTCTGATGGAGTGGATGTCCCTTTGTATACTGTGGCAGATTCTAGATAGCTATTTCTGTATACATTGTTTCAGTGACAAGGCTGCATGTCTGATAGTGTACGTATGTGACTGGGTCTCTATGTCTGTTTTTATGACATTGCTTATCTGTGTGATGCTCTCACATCACTACATGCCTGCTTTTGGAGCAATAAATATGTGTATCTGGAGTATCTGTGTATCTTCTTGTGACAATATATGTCCCTCATTTCTGGGGTAATACAAGTCTTAATGGGACAGTACAAGTAAGTATATCTGAGTGCTGTCACTGGGACATCATTTTCCGACAGTGTATCTTCAATGTGCATCTAGGTCTAGAACATGTCCACCTGAGTGTGTCTTGACAGTGTGCGGATACCTTTCATGGTATAGGTGTCTTTGTGAGTGAACGTGTAAGCACATGGTGCATGTTTGGAGTTTCAGGGGACAACTTTCAGAAGTTGATTCTCTCCTTCCACCATGTGGGGGATCCTGAGGATTGACAGCAAGTTGTCAGGTAAAGGAAAGTGTCTATCCTCTGAGGCATCTCAACATAGTTTTTTTGTTTGATTTGTTTTGCTTTGTTTTTTTTGTTTTTTAGACAGGGTCTCACTATGTAGCCCTGGCTGACCTGGAACTCATAGCTATCTGCCTGCTAGAATTAAAGGCATGGGCCGTATTACCGATTTTTAGGCAGGTTCTCTATTTGTGTAGGCTGACCACAAATTCATGGTCCTGACTCAGCCTACCAAGTGCAAGGATTACAAGTGTGCTTTACAATGCCTAGTTTTCTGTGTGTCTTTGAAGTAGTATGGCTGTCTTCCTGGACATAGGCCCTCTGGCCATTTTCACAAACACTTTTAAGGTAGTTGTACCTCTTCTTGGAACCTCTATGCATAATAGCCTTTCAGTCCCTGGCTTTCACAAGAAAGTGCAGCTTCCACAAGAACCAAGCCCTGCCATTATAGATTCTAGACCCACTGACTAGGCCCAGGGCTAAGTCTAGCCAGATTTGTGTAGGCTGCAACAATCCTCTGCTTGCTGTCACTTCCAGGTGCCAAACTCAGCTTTTGACCAACCTGACCCCCCTCCCTCGCCAGGGTAATGGTCAAGAATGTTACCCTTCCCTGAAGACTGGACCTTCTATAAAGGCGTGATTACAGTTCTAGGCAAGGCTGCCAGTTGCCTGGAGGGTTCTGGTCTTGGGTGAGAAGTAACCTGTCTAGCTCCCGGTTTTGATTCTTAAAAGCTGGCTCAGGCGTTATCTCCGCACTGATCTCAAGACAGCAAACCAGCTTCCTAGGAAAGAAAGCTGCACAGTTTTTTTTAAAGTGTTTACACATACACACCCCACCACATCAACAACTCCCCCAACAACCCAAACAGGCACAGTTGCTGCAAAGGGATTCCCAGAATCGGCTTCCTCCTGTGTGTGCGCCCTCATATTTGCATACGGGCTCCGCCTCCGTGGAAGAACCCGGCGTGTATTTGCATAAGGGAGCTCTTGAAACGTTGATGGTGGCATGCAAATAAGGACTAGCTCCGATTGGCTGGGGTACAGCAGGTGCCGCGTCTGGATTGATCTAAGCCAGGTGGGCGGGGCTGTCGCGCAGGGCGACTCTCCCGGGAGGCGCGTGCCCGGCTCAGTAGCGTTGGGGCTGGCGCGCGCCACGAATCTTAACGCTGCGCCGTCTGTGGGCGCTTCCGGGCCACCAGATACCCTGCCTTCCACCCTGGCGCCCCCCAGCCCTGGCTCCCCGGCCACTCTGCCCCGGGCATCCACGCCCTGCGGGCTCAGCGGATTCAGTGGGCTCAATCTGCGTAGCACCTCCTCCATGTTGACCAAGCCTCTGCAGGGGCTTCCTGCACCCCCTGTGACCCCCACACAGCCTCCAGGTGAGCGCAGCCTCCCCTGCCGCGACTAGGTGGGGTGGGCTGAAATTGTGGATGCGGGGGCGAGGGAGTCACGGCGGGGCACAGCACACCGCCACCCTGACTTCCTCGCCTCCGCCTGCGTAGGAGGCAAGGATCGGGCAGCCTTCGAGGCCGAATACCGACTTGGCCCCCTCCTGGGTAAGGGGGGCTTTGGCACGGTCTTCGCGGGACACCGCGTCACAGATAGACGCCAGGTATCCACTACCAGGGTTCTGGGAGGGTCATGGGTGTGTGTGTTGGGGGGGGTCCTGGGTGCTGGAAGATGCTATGCTGTTTGCTTCAGGAAGGAGCCTGCAAATGTGTAGTAGGATCTAGAGGATCAGAATCAGGGTTGCTGTGAGTGAATGTGCGTGTGTGTCTGGCATTCCAGGTGGGTATGGGAGTGGGCAGAAGGATTCAGGGCAGGAATTCCGAAAGATCAGGGACTACGACTGGGGAAGGGGCAAGTCTTAAGGGCTCAGCCCCAAGATCTATGGAAATTGTGTATATGTATGGGAAAGTGGAGATTTGGGGGAATTTCGAAGTAGATGTTAAGTGGAGTCGTGAGAACAAGGACCCCGGTACAGAGTTGGTGTGTCCTGGAAATGGGTAGCATGATGGAAGGGCTTGAGACGTGTAGAAACTTAGAATTCAGGGCCAGGGATATGGGTCAGTGTTAAATGGTTTCACATCATTCAGAAGCCTTGAGTTCAATACCCAGCATTGGGGGGGGGGCTTGTGAAGAGAGAAGAAAACATCTATTAGAATTGAGAGGGTTCTGATTCTTGCTCCAGGTAAGGATGGTAGATGACAGAGGTGAACATGGTTTGGGGGAGTTTGGAGTTAAGGAGAGAAGTCCAGGCCGCAGTGGGTGTGATAAGTAAGGTAACCAGAAATACTAAGGTAGCTGGCAGATGGAGAGGCTGGAACTGGTCAGAAAGGGATTGGGAGGAGTCTAGGTCACCTGCTGGCCCCCTTATCTCAGCTTTTTTCTCCAGGTGGCCATCAAGGTAATCTCCCGGAATCGTGTGCTAGGCTGGTCCACCTTGGTGAGTATCTTTGGTATTCTCCATGACTGGTGGAATCAAACATCAAACTTACACCCTACTTTTTTCTAGGGGGGATATATGACCCCCTGAGCCCTGTAACCGTGAGAACTCCCACCAGACTGTGTTTACTGCCTTCAATGTGACACAGTTCTATTTCACCTCAATTCCCCCAGAGCCCTGGATTCTCCTCTCCAACTCTCCTTTCTCATCCTCCTTCCAAATACTGCTTCTGGGGCTGTTCACGGGACATGCTGGTGGGGAAAGAGGGACCTAGGTCACTGGTTGCCATGGTGAAGCTGGCTGCTTCTCTCCTGCCACCCTGAGAACTCCAACGGACATCAGGGCGGGTCTGGGCAAATTATAGGTGAGAGAGCTCCCTCTGGCGGGCATTTGAGTCAACCTGCCCCGGCCTCTGGAGCCACGGAAAGGGTGCGCCTGCGCGGTGGCAGAATTTGCCTCTGAGAAAACTGTCAATGGCTGTGCAAGTTGGCCTCTAAAGGGCCCCACCTCAGGCAAGACGACTACTGGCACTTACTCCTGCATTCCTGGTTGCAGGGCTGCTGGGTTGGGGAGTGCCATTGAACTCTGTTAGTTGTTAGTGAGACTGACAAAACATTGGATTCATTGAATTGTTACTCTATGTCAGGTCCTTTGCAATTCACAATTGTAAGTTGTTTTTTCAATCAAATGAGAGACTTATATAGGCTTATATAGTGGGTAACAGTCCAACCAGGACCACAAGCAAGGTCTTGTCTCAAAAAACAAAACTTAAGAACCAGTAGATAATTAATGCACTGCCTATCATAACAGATACTTTGCAAAATATTGCCTTATAATTTATTACCTGCTAGTCCTTTTCTACTAACTTCTCCCTGTCTAACAAATAGGCACTGCTGATTCTTGATATATTAGTGAACAGAAATGGGAACCCTTGTACACTAATAGTATTTAACTGCTTCTCTTTGCCAGACATTGTGTTGTAAAGTGCTTCCATTTACAAATATTGATTGAGCACCTCCTGTGTATGGTGGTGCACTACTTTAATCCCAGCACTCAGGAAGTTGAGGCAAGCTGATATCTGTGAGTTCAAGGCCAACCTGGTCTACATAGTGAGTTCCAGGCCAGCTGGAGCTACAGGGAGACTC
>NW_008346093.1:1230389-1267361 GCF_000622305.1 Nannospalax galili | reverse complement strand
AAAAAAAAAAACTCAAAAAACTGTTCTAATCTGAATGTTGGTTTACAAAACAGGTTAAAAAAAATGCCACATAATAGTGCATCTACAGAGGACTTTTGTTAGAAACCACTTCAATTTACCCAAATATTTACTCATCTCTTACTACATGCCAGATGTGGTTCATATATGAGTCCTTAGTGTCCAGGAAGGGAAGTTTATTGTTAAAAGTTGAAGTCTGAAGGGGCTTTGTTAATAAACTTTGAGAAATTGGCAATAGAACTACAGATTTAAGTCTGCTTCCATTTTTCTCTTTGCTTTCTACCTGCAGTCAGACTCAGTCACTTGCCCACTTGAGGTGGCACTGCTATGGAAGGTGGGTGAAGGCAATGGGCATCCTGGTGTGATCCGCCTACTTGACTGGTTTGAGACACCAGAGGGCTTCATGCTGGTCCTTGAGCGGCCTATGCCTGCCCAGGATCTTTTTGACTACATCACAGAGAAAGGCCCACTGGGGGAAAGCCGAAGCCGCAGCTTCTTTACTCAGGTAGTGGCAGCTGTCCAGCACTGCCACTCCCGAGGAGTTGTCCATCGTGATATCAAAGATGAGAACATCCTGATAGACCTGTGCCGGGGTTGTATTAAACTTATTGATTTTGGTTCTGGTGCTCTGCTTCATGATGAACCCTACACGGACTTTGACGGTAAGTTTTCCTCCCTACATCTCATGATGGGAGGTTTTTGAGATTTAGTAATGGGTTGTCCTTGTAACCTTTGATATATTGTATCTTTTATTTGTTTTCTGTTCTTTAGACAGGGTCATCTGTTGCTCCAGCTGGCCTTGATCTTACAGAGATCCTCCTGCCTCTGCCTCCCAAATGCTGGGATCAAAGGTGTACGCCACCATACCCAGCTTGATTTTTTTTTTTTCTTTTTGAGACAGGGTCTCCCTGTAGCCCCAGATGCCTGGAACTTGCTATGTAGACCAAGCTGGCCTCAAATTAAAAAAGATCCACCTGCCTCTGCCTCCCAAGTGCTGGGAATAAAGGTGTGTACCACTGTGCCTAGCCTGTTTTTTATTAACTTTTTTTTTTTGTCTTTTTGAGACAGGTTCTCCCTGTAGCCCCAGATGACCTGGAACCTGGAACTCACTATGTAGACCAGGCTGGCCTCAAACTCACAGAGATCCACCTGCCTCTGCCTCCACTACACCAGCTTTTAACTTTTAAGTGCTGTTTTTAGCTATTGTTGCTGGTGATGGGACTCTGCTGTGAGATTTAAAGAGCTACTATTCTAGTGAGAGAAAACCTCCTTTAATGAGCTCATACTTCCTGGAGGAACAGGGGTCGACGAAGGGCATCATCAGAAAGGAATCTAACCCTGGGTTTGTGTGCAGGGACAAGGGTGTATAGCCCTCCAGAATGGATCTCTCGACACCAATACCACGCCCTCCCAGCCACTGTCTGGTCACTGGGTGTCCTCCTCTATGACATGGTGTGTGGGGATATTCCCTTTGAGAGAGACCAGGAGATTTTGGAGGCTGAGCTCCACTTTCCTGCCCATGTCTCTCCAGGTGAGGTCCTCATTGACCCCAGCCCAGCAGCCTCTATTCTTCCTAGTACTGGTACCCTCTACTGACTGCTAATCTTCCCTGTGCTTCTTTGCCCATAGATTGCTGTGCCCTAATCCGCCGGTGCCTGGCCCCTAAACCCTGTTCCCGACCATCACTGGAGGAGATTCTGCTGGACCCCTGGATGCAGACACCAGCTGAAGAAGCACCCATTAACCCCCCCAAAGGAAGCCCCACCCCCTTGCCCTGGTCCCTGCTTCCCTAGGCCCAGCCAGGCTCTTCCTGGCTGGAATCCCATGGTCATGCCGCAGGGATAGATGCACATCTGTTGACCTGGTTATACAGGTTGTTAAAAATCCAGTATTACTAAGGTCAGGGAATAGGGATCAGGGGTCAGAAGATCAGCCAAGTCTGCCCAGTTCCCTTTCCAATCCTGTGAAGGAATCCTTCTCCAAGAACCTGTGGTCCCTTATTTGGGAGGGGGAAATTCCTTGCTTCTTGTTCTGTTAAGGATGTTTATCTGGTTGGAGTTCCTTCCCTTTTGAGCCCTAGGACCCTTATTCTGACATTGTAGTCCCTACACTGGCACCTCCTATATACTACTACCATGAATTTAGACACTTAGTTCAAATGCTCTCACTTGGGCAAGTTTGGCAAGGGTGCTTTCCTTTAAATACCCCAGAAGCGCTTTCTTTTAGCAGTTACCCCTAGTTTGGGGTCTCATTCAGATCAGCTGCTTCCCTGTCTCAGCCCAGAATTGCTTATTCTGGGGGAAGTAATGCCCTATTAGTATCCCAGGGCTCTTATTTTTTGTTTTTGTTCTCTTTTGGTGACTTTTAGTGAGGGGACCCTACTGTTATCCCAAGTGCTCTTATTCTGGTGAGAAGAACCTTACTTCCATAATTTGGGAAGGAATTGGAGATGGGCATCACCTGGATACCACCAGAGACTAGGATGGGATGGATGGTTCGGGGAAGGGGGAGGATGGGCTGGGGGAAATAAGTCTTACTGTTTGTTCTCCTGGAATCCTCCTTCTCCAACTTTTTGCTGCCTCCTCCTGAGCCAGGATTGTCCAATTGCTAAAATGTAAATAATGTACTGGAGGTAGGAGAGCTACTAGTGTGCCCTCCTGTCCCTACTCCCCCTGCCTGGATTATTTAAAAAGCCATGTGTGGAAACCTATTTAATAAATAATGAAGTCACAAGTGATTGGCCATTTATAGAGGCAAGCATTTGTGGAGCAATTACTGTATGCTGATCCTAGAGATGGCTGGAGAAAAACTGAAGAAAAATGCCGGGTGGGGCCGCTGTGACAGCTTTTCTTTTCAACACAGGACTTCCAGCGCTGGTCTCAAACTTGGGAGTGCTGGGATTTACAGGCACAATGTCAGGATCCAACTAGAATCTTCCTTGCGTTTTCTATTAACCTTTAAATCCTACCTTGCCTTTACTTTTTTGAATTCTCCTTACTTTCCCCATCCCTTTGACTTCTCCGGCGCCCTACCCCATTTCCACCTACAATGCTGACTAGCCCCCCTAAATCTATTTTAATCGCTGCACTCCGAAGGGCTAGTCCCGTGGCTCATCTGGCCCGCCTTCTCTAAAGTCTCATTTGTCCCAGAAGGCCACGGTGCTTAAGGGGTGGGATCTAGCTGGGAGAAGGAAATAGAATTAAGTCTCATGCGAAAAGGGTGGTGCCATCTGAAGGTTCCAATAGTCAGCAGAGATGGTAGAGCCACTGAGCCAATGGAAACCATGAGAGAGTTTAGGTGGGTGGTAACCGACAGTCGGATCAGTGAGGCCAGCAAACACAAGGTGGGGGCGGATGTTAGTGGCTAGAGTGTGCAACGGCAGTGGGAGACGGAATCAGCCGCACCCTGGGTCCCGTTCTGATGGAATCTGGGAATCCCGAGACCATCTTAGAGTCTGCCTTGGAACGGGTGATGAAAGCCACCGCCCTGACCTAGCCCACGCTCTGCCTTCTACTCCGGAAGCGGAAGTGATGGACACGGAAGCGGTCTGTTGCCGAGGGGACGGGCCGGGCAGATGCCAACATGGCAGCGGTTGGAGTTGACGGATCCACTGCGGCGGAGACAGTCTCTGCCAGTGCTTTGGAGCCTGGGGCCGCCACTACGGGTGAGACGGACTGAGGCCCAGCAGTCTACCGGGCGAAGGTCGGGATCATTGAGGGTGGAATGGTTCCTGACTGAAGTGACAGCGAGCATCTCTTGTGGACCGACCTCTGTGTGTGTGTGTGTGTGTGTGTGTGTGTGTGTGTGTGTGTGCGCGCGCGCGTGTGTGTTTGGGTGCAGGGTGCAGGAATCAACTGTTCCGTTCTGTGGGTGGTTGTGGTGAGGTTTCTTCAATATGTAGGGAATTTCCTTTTTGAGGAAGCTAAAACCATTGAGACTGTTAGGGGTGTGTGGGTCCTTGATTGTGGAAGGGAGAGATCATTCTGAAGGTGTGAGAATTTTATAGAAGGGACAGACTATTCTGAGGGTGGTGACTCCTTCCCTATAAAGGAACCTTATAAATTGTCAGGGTGGGGCAGATCCTTCCTTGTATGACATGTGGGTCCATTTTGAGCTTGAGGGTATCCTTCATTACCTGGGCAAATGTTCTGGGGAGTTCCTTTCAAATGTAGATAGTTTTTTTATGTTATGGTGGGAGAGTTTCTTCCTTACAGGTCAGAGAAAGAACATTTTGAAGTTGCCAGGTCCTTTATATCAAAGAGCTCATTGTTAGTGTGAGTAGAACAAAGAATGATTCCTTGTCTTTGGGGGTGGTTTAGTGTACAGTGGTGGTAGGATGGGCCATGTTGAATAGGGAAGGATTTCCTTATGTGTTGAGATAAACAGACCATTTTTGGTGGTGTAACCATTGTATGAGAGACAATGGGGAGATGGAAGAAATAATCCTTAGGGGGTGGACATCATAAACAATGGTCCCATTCAATGTATTGGGATATTATTTCTTATATGGGGTGGTTCCTCAAGTAGAACCATCATTTCATAAAATGCCAAAATCCCTCACTTTGCTCATTGATAACATGAGAATTTCCATAGTACCTTCAGAGAGTAAAGTGATGTGATTCATTTAGGAACTGTTTAAACCCCTTAGCCCAGGGATAGGTGTACAGTAAGCACTCAATAAATGTTAGGAATGCTGTCTGGTATAAGGCAGTAGAACACTCACATTGATTGATTTACTTTTAGCTCTGTTATAGAAAGAGTTGCTTCTCAGGGGAGGAAAAGGAGCCAAGGTGGGTGTCTAGGACCTGCCCTAGTCATTTCCTGACACCTTGCTAAGGATTTCAGGTAAAGGCTGGCCAGGGTGGAACCCACTTCTCTCTGACACTTCGGGCCAGTAGCTGAGGGTGTGAAAACAGGTAAGGATCAGACATTGAGTTAGGATGGGCAGGCAGAAGGAGGAAGATACAGTGGCTAAGAGGTTTCTGGTTGAGAAAGGAGAGGAAGGTGGGGGGATGGCTGTGCCCCAGCAGCTTCTGACCCCATCCCCTGTGCTCCTTCCACTCCCTACAGCTCATCGGCGTCTCAAGTACATATCCCTAGCTGTGCTGGTGGTCCAGAATGCCTCCCTCATCCTCAGCATCCGCTATGCCCGCACACTGCCTGGGGACCGCTTCTTTGCCACCACCGCTGTGGTCATGGCCGAAGTGCTCAAAGGTCTCACCTGTCTCCTGCTGCTCTTTGCACAGAAGAGGGGTATGATATGAGCCAGGGAAGGGGGTTTGTTGGTGGGATTCCCTAAATAAGTGTGTGAGAGTATGTGTGTGTGTATGTGTGTGTGTGTGTGTGTGTGTGAGAGAGAGAGAGAGAGAGAGAGAGCGAGAGCGCACACGCAAGCATGCACAGGGTGTTTGCTGGTGTTGGAAAACCTGCCTGGGGATTATGTAAGTGCATCTAAGCTTCCTTGCTACCACCCTGTGAACTGTAGTAGTGAGATAGTCTGTCCATAAGAGAAGAACACGCACATGGTGGTTGATTTACCTTTATATTATGGAAGCCATGTGTGGTGGCCCAAGCCTGTTATAACAGCACTTGGACGGTGGAGGCAGCATGATCAGGAGTTCCAGATCATTATGGAGTTTGAGGCCAGCCTGGCTGCATGAGACTCTGTCTCAAGCTGGGTATAGTGTCACATGGTTTTAATCATGGCACTTGTGTAGCAGAGGCAGGTGGATCTCTGTGAATTTGAGGCCAGCCAAGTCTACATAGCAAGTTCCAGGCCAGCCAGTGCTGTATAGTGAGACTGTATCTCAAAAATAAACAAAAACTTTGTAGAATGGAGAATTCCATTCCAAACACACACACAAAATACCCATGTACCCATTCCCCGGGTTCATTATTATCAATTCTTTACTACTCTGTCTTAAAGCAGCATCAATGGTTAGCCACTCACCAATAATTATATATCTGTTACATACCTGCCCTTTTATAATACCAGCTGGGTGTAGTGATATGTGTCTGTAATCCTAACTATTCAGGATGCTGAGGGCAGAGGATCATTTAACTTCAGGAGTTCTTGGGCAACATTTTAAGGCCCCATCTCAAAACAACAGCAGAAAAAAAAAATAAGTGGAAGTTTAATACCTAGGGTAGGGGATGTAGCTTAGAGTGCATGAAGCCCTGTGTTTGATACCCAGTGCCACATAAACCTGGTGTTTTGAATACCTATAATCTGAGGCAGGAAGATCAGAAGTTCAAGGTCATCCTTGGCTACCTAGTTCAGAGCTAGCCTGAACTATGTGAGACTCTCACACAAATAAAGCAAGTATAATAAAAGTCATATATCAAAAAATAATAAAGCTGGGTGTGGTGGTTCATATCTCATTTCAGCATGTGAGAGGCAGAAAGATCTTAAGTTCCAAGTCAGACTAGGGTGAAGCAAGACCCTGTCTCAAAACAACAGGGGGCTGGGGGGAGATGGCTCAGCAATTAAGAGCACTGGCTGCTCTTGCAGAGAACGCAGGATCAGTCCCCAGCACCCACATGGTGGTGAACAACTGTCAATAACTCTAGTTCCATGGGATGTGACGCCCTCTTCTGACCTCTGCAGGTACTGCACACCAGTGCACTTAAATACATGCAGGGAATACACATAAAATAAAAATAAAATTTTTAAAAGGGCCTGGAGAGATGGCTCAGTGGTTAAGGACACTGGCTGCTCTTGCAGAGGACCCGGGTTCGATTCCCAAGCACTCACATGATAGATAACACAGTCTGTAACTCCAGTTCCAAGAGATTTGAAGCCCTCTTCTGACTTTGTCAGGCATTGTACAACACAACTGCATATACACTCATACACATAAAATGAAAATAATAAAATACTGATTAAAAAGCAAACCTAGGCCTGATGGTGCAGGCCTATAAACCCAGCTGGTTGAGAGGCTGAAGCAGGAGCATCACAAATTCAAGACCAGCCTGATTAACTTTTTGAGACTCTGTCTCAAAATAAAAGTTATGAGGCCCAGCATAGTAGCTAAGAGGGTAAAAGCTCTTGACAGATAACCTGAGTTCAATCCTCAGAACCCTTGATGGAAGAAGAGAACTGACTCCTTCCTCCAAAATTGTTCTCTGATCTCTACATGTGCATCAGGGTACTTACCCCCCCGTCTCTCTCTCTCTCTCTCTCTCTCTCTCTCTCTCTCTCTCTCTCTCTCTCTCTCTCTCGGTACTTACATCTCCCTCTCTCTCTCTCTCACACACACACACACAATTAAAAATAAAGGATAGGTAATATAGCTTAGCTGTAGAGCACTTGCTTAGCCTACTTGAGGCCCTAGGTTCAATCCCCAGTACCATACACATAATAACAATAGGTTCTGTTAGATGGCTCAGTGGGTAAATGCTTACAGTGCAAGAATGAGTACCTAGTTTGAGCCCCCAGAACTCCGGAAAAAAGCCAGGCACTGTGGCACAGGTCTGTTTTTAACTGCAGTACTGAGTGTGTGTTGGGTTGTTGTAGGCAGGTAGATACTAGGGGCTCACTGCCAGCCAGTTTAGCTGAAACATTTTGTGCTGTCTCAAAAAATAAGGTGGAGAGTGATAGACGAAGACACCTAACATCAGCCTCTAACTTCTAATCGCTACATGTACATAAAAAGGCAAGCACACCCACCCACATATGCCCATACACATAAAAATAATTCAAGAAATTAAATATTCCATCAGTACTCAAATTCATAATGATTTTTTAAGTGTCATAACATTTTTTTAATGTGTATGTGTGTATTGCCTGCATGTAGGTAAGTGCACCCATGCCGTGCAATGCCCGCAGAGGACAGAAGAGGCTGTCAGATCCCCTGGAACTGGAGTTACGGACAGTTGTTAGCTGCCATGTGGGTGCTGGGATTCGAACCCGGGTCTTCTGCAAGAACAACCAGTGTTCTTAACCACTGAACCATCTTTCCAGCCCAAGTGTCATAACATTTTAAAATGTGTTTGTGTATGATCATCATTTTTTAATTGGTTATTTTTTTAAGTTTGGTCATTTATTTGTTACTCTTGCAAATTCTTATTTTGGCTGGGCATGGTGGCACATGCCTTTAGTCCCAGCACTCGGGGAGGCAGAGGCAGGCGGATCTCTGTGAGTTCAAGGCCAGCCTGGTCTACATAGTGAGTTCCAGGACAGCTGGGGCTACAGGGAGACCCTGTCTCAAAAATATCAAAAAAAAATTTCTTATTTTGGGGGCTGGAGAGATGGCTCAGTGGATAAGAGCACTGATTGCACTTGCAGAAGACCCAGGTTCAATTCCCAGCACCCACATGATGGATAACAGTCATCAATAACTTCAGTTTCAGGGCGCCCAACACCCTTGTCTGACCTCCGAGGGAATTGCACAACACCAGTGCACTTACATACATGCAGGCAATATACGCATACTCATAAAATAAAAATAACATTTTTTAATTATTATTTTTTACTAGACTTGGAAGAAGCTCTCAGCAAGGATAGCCTATGTCATTTGGCAATCTGTTCCTGGCATTTTTCTTTGGTTTCCTTCACTCTCTTGGCCAAAAGTTTAGCATATTCTGCAGCCTCCTATTTTTCTTTGCATGTTTTTAGAGCAGCACTTTGGCATTTGTGCTGAAGGACATGTGGCGTAACAAGACACTGAATCTTGGGTGCTTTAGTCCTGGGCTTCTTACCTTCTTTGTTCAAGGGCTTTCTGACAACATATTGACAGATATCATCATCATCTTTAGAGAGACTGAAAAGCTTGCGGATTCTGCTAGCTCTTTTGGGCCCCAACCACCAAGGTACAGCAGTATCTGTTAGCTCAGGATATCCTCTCCTTTTTTTTTTTTTTTTTTTTTACAATAACCAAGTTGAGAACACTCAGATTGGCATCCACTGTGCATCTTTGAACAGACTTGAATTTTTCTCCCCTTGGTCTACAACAAGAATACCATTTACTGGACAGCAGGTGCACCATGTCATGGATCAAAACACCCTACTTTGTGGGAAAGCCTTATTTCTCATTTCCACCACATTCAGACCACATAACCCAGAGCATCAGCAATTGCTTCTGTGGCCATGAGCTTCTCGAAGACAGTAGGGAGTTTGTATTCATTGTCCACTTCAATGAATTTCTGAAGGAGATACTCAACTTCATCTAGTTCAAAGTCAGCCTGGTCTACATAGTGAGTTCCAGGCCAGCTGGGGCTACAGGGACACCCTATCTCAAAAAGACCAAAAAAAATTTGTTAGTGTTTTCTAAGTATTTTAATCTTCAGGCCCCCTCCAACTGTTCTACTTATCTTTCTGTAGTACATTTGCTGATGAAGTGAGCTCATTTGTCTTGCAGACTTGGGTAGTCTGGATTCTGCCAACTGAATGCCTATGGTATCATTTAGTATGCTCTTCTGTCTTACATGATTTTTCTAGATTGGGCATTGGGTTTATCCACTGATTTAAATATTTCCCTGTGGCCTTCTCCTTTGAGATATGCCCAGTTGTTTCTTTCTCAAGGCTTTGAATATGTCAAAGATGGGGACGAATTGTGCCACTCTGCACAGCATGTTTCCACTGAAGAAGACATTCTTTTTTTTTTTGGTCTTTTTGAGACAGGGTCTCCCTGTAGCCCCAGCTGTCCTGGAGCTCACTATGTAGACCAGGCTGGCCTCGAACTCACAGAGCTCCGCCTGCCTCTTCCTCCCAAGTGCTGGGATTAAAGGCATGCGCTACCATGTCTGGCTAACATTCTTAATCACGTGGAGCCTGGAAGGCATTAGAGCTAATGCTTGAGATGAGCAATCACGGGTAGCTATAGCTCTTATCCACATTTTTTTGTTTTCCTTTTCTATTATATTTTATGGGGACAGGTATGGTGCACACATGCCACTATGTGCATGTGGAGGTCAGAGACAACTTGTGGGAATCATTTGTCTCATGTGTATCCTTGGGCTCAAACTCAGGTCATTTGACTTGGTGGCAAGCATCTTTACCCCCACTGAACCATCTTGGCTAACTGTTTTTTTATTTTTTTGAGATAGAGTCTCAGGTAGACCAGGCTGATGTATAACACTATAGCTGAAGTTGATCTTGAACTCCTGATCCTCTGGCCTTCTCCCAAGTTTTAGGATTACAGGCATACATCACCATGGTGGTCCACAATTTCAATTTACTTGTGTGACCGCCTTCCCTCTTCCTTCCCTTTTTTCCTCCTCCTCCCCACTTTTTTGAGACAAGGTCTCACTGTGCTACCCAGACTCTGGTTAAATTCAAAATATTGGACTAAAGTAATTCTCTCAGCGTCTGGAGTGGCTGGGACTCCAGATACAGGTACATTATTGTGCCCTACTCAGTTTGTTTATCCTTGAATTAAATTGGTGTCATCCTAGCTTTCAGGCCCTCAATGTTGAACACTTGCCAAGCATTCACTAAGGCCTTAGGTTCCATGCCCATCACACTGAGAGAGAGAGGAGAGGGTGAGGAGGGAGAGGGATAGAGAGGAAAGAAATCCCAGCACTTGGGAAGCGGAGGCAGGCAGATTTCTGTGAGTTCAAGGTCAGTCTGGTCTACATAGCAAGTTCCAGGACAGTTGGAGCTATATAGTGAGGACCCTGTCTCAAAAAAAAAAAAACTTATCAGGAAGGCTTCTTATTGACTTGGGGGGCTAGTGGAGGAATGCTAAGTGGTATAGCACATTGCCTGAGCATGTGCAAGGCTCTGGGTCCATTCTCAGCACTGCAAAAATAAAAATAAAACCTGAGCAAATCTCCCAGGAAGTCAGAGGAGGTGGGGGGGGGGCAGGACTGTAAGGTGGACACAGGTGCTGGACCTGGTGCCAACCTTCAGCAGATCCCTTCCTCGCACATAGGTAATGTGAAGCACCTGGTTCTCTTTCTCCACGAGGCTGTCCTGGTGCAGTATGTGGACACACTCAAGCTAGCAGTACCCTCTCTCATCTACACCTTGCAGAATAACCTCCAGTATGTCGCCATCTCCAATCTTCCAGCTGCCACATTCCAGGTGAGCCCCCAGCCCAGCCTAGCTGAGTTTGTCGGGGTGGGGGATATAGGGGATGGAGGGAGGTGCTCTGAAAAAAGCAGGGACTGTCACTTAAAGAATATTCTTAGGCTGGGTGTGGTGGCGCATGCCTTTAATCCCAGCACCCGCCTTTTACCTCAGCATGACTCTGCAGACACACATGGGCATGTACCTACACAGACACAGACTGCTACACATAAATAAATAAAAATAGCCGGGCATGGTGGCACACACCTTTAATCCCAGCACTCAGGAGGCAGAGGCAGGCAGATCTATGAGTTCCAGGCCAGCCTGGTCTACATAGTGAGTTCCAAGCCAGCTGGGGCTACAGGGAGACCCTGTCTCAAAAAAGCCCCCCCCCCCCCAAAGAGTGTTCTTGGAAGCTCTCACCTTGGTTTCCTCATGCAATGGGGAATAGAGGAGATGCTGGGATGACTGAAGAAGTACTTGGGGCCAGGCATGATAGCATATGCCTGCAATTCTAGAACTCAGGAGCCTGAAGCAAGAGAATTTTGAGCTCCAGACCAAAGTGGACTACATAAACAAACCGTATTTCAAAAAAAAGAAAGGAAAAAAAAAACACACCAGGAAATAGCCTTTGAGTGCTCATTGATGTCTTGGGCATTTGTGGATAGTCTTGTTTTCACAAGATTGATTAAAAAGTATAGATGCCCCGGCACTCGAGAGGCAGAGGCAGACAGATCTCTGTAAGTTCCAGGCCAGATGGGGCTGTAGGGACACCCTGTCTCAAAAAGACCAAAAAGAAAAAAAAAGTATAGATGCCGTGACAAGGCTGCCTGGGTTCAAATCTCAGTGCTGCTGCTTTCTAGCTGTGTGATTTGGGTGGGGGGGGGTGTCAGTCACTTAGTCTTTCTGTGCCTTTGCCTGCTCATTTTAATTTTTTGTTTTCTTTGAGACAGTCTCATTTAGCCCAGGCTGGCCTTGAACTTGCTATGGGATGATCACCTGACCCTCCTTGCCTCCACCTCTCAAGTGTTGGGATTATAGCTGTGTGCCACCATGCTCTGTTTTGTTTCTTTTCTTTCTTTGCTCTTTTTTAAAAAATATATTTTATCATTCTTATTTTATGTGTATGAGTGTATTGCCTGCATGTATGTGAGTGCACCTGTGTCGTGCAATGCCTTGGAGGTCAGAAGAGGACTTCAGATTCCCCTGGAACTGGAGTTAAGGATGATTTGTAGCTGCCATGTGGGTGCTGGGATCGAACCCAGGTCCTCTGCAAGAGCAGTCAGTGCTCTTAACCACTGAGCCATCTCTCCAGCCCCTTTTTTTGGTCTTTTTAAGACAGGGTCTTTCTGTAGCCCCAGCTGGCCTGGAATTCACTATGTAGTACTGGGATTAAAGAAGTGTGCCACCATACCTGGCTTTTGTTTCACTTTTGAGATGAAGTCTTGCTATATGAGCTTGGCTGGCCTTGAACTCATGGTTCTTCTTCCTCAGACTCCTAAGTGTTGGGATTTCAGTCATGTCCCACCAGGCTAGTCATGCTTGCTCATCTTTTAAATTTGAAATTACAGTGGTGTCCATTTCCCGCAGTAGTTGTAAAGATTAAATGAAGTAATTTCCATATAGTCCACAGACTCATGCTGAACACAGAAATATGTAAATATTTTCTGGCTTTCCTATTGTGGTTAATTCATTTGTATGAAGACTTCCCTCATCACAATGCTTTCCACTTATTCATCATCTGCTTAGCCTTATTTTATAGAGATGAGATAGGACAGGTACTTTGTCTCTGTCACATACCTAGGAAAATGGGATTGAGTTGTAGATTTTGGTGTGGCTTGGGACTTCTTGGCGCAGGTACCTTTTTTAAAAAATATATATTTTGTTAGCCAGGTGTGGTGGCACGGGCACGCTTTTGAGCCAGCACTCGGGAGGCAGAGTTGGGTGCATCTCTGTGAGTTTGAGGCCAATCTGGTCTAGATAGTTCCAGGCCAATCTGGTCTAGCCAGTTCCAGGCCATCTGGGTCCACAGGGAGACCCTGTCTCAAAAAGACAAAAAAATTTTTATTGAGCTTTTGTACATTAAAAAAAAATTTTTTTAATTATTTTTATTTTATGTTTATGAGTGTTATGCCTGCATGTAGGTAAGTGGACCATTGACATGCAATGCCCACGGAGGTCAGAAGAGGATCCCCTGAGACTGGAGTTAAAGACAGTTGTCAGCTGCCATGTGGGTGCTGGGATATGAACCCGGGTCTTCTGCAAGAACCACCAGTGTTTTTAACTGCTGAGCCATCTCTCCAGCCCCGAGCTTTTGTACATTTCATGCAATAGTTCTTAATCAGATTTAGACCCCCTCCCCCATCCATGCTCCCACACCTCTCCAAACTGTTTTCTTGAGACAGTTTCTGGCCAAGACTGTCTTCCAAGTCTGTGTAGCCAAGGATGACTTTGAATTTCTGATCCTTCTGCCTCTACTTCTTGAGTGCTAGGATTACAGATGTAATCTGTAAACATCTGGTTTAAGTAGTCCTGGGGATTGAACCCAGGTCCTTGTGTTAGTCAAGTACTCTCACGACTGAGCTTATATCCCTAGCTCTCTGGGATGGGTTTTGAGAACTATTTAGCCACAATTTAATCAATGGCCAATGGCTGGCTCTTTTTGCTAATTTTTTTTTTCTTTTTGGTCTTTGTTTTTTTGAGGTAGGGTCTCCCTGTAGCCCCACCTGTCCTGGAACTCACTATGAAGACCAGGCTGGCCTTGAACTCACAGAGATCTGCCTGCCTCTGCCTCTCAAATGCTGGGATTAAAGGCGGGTGCCACCACGCCTGGCCCTCTTTTTGCTAATTTTGTTGTCATGTAATTTTGTTATCCTCCACATCTGGAGGCACACAGTGGGTGCTATCCACCACTTTCACTTTCTGGGAGTTGGGCCCAGCCTTTAATGCCTTCCACATGCAACTTCCAGGTGACGTATCAGCTGAAGATCCTGACCACCGCATTGTTCTCTGTGCTCATGCTGAACCGCAGCCTCTCACGCCTACAGTGGGTCTCCCTGCTGCTCCTCTTCACTGGTGTTGCCATTGTCCAGGCACAGCAAGCTGGTGGGGGAGGCCCACGGCCATTGGATCAGAACCCTGGGGCAGGCCTAGCAGCTGTTGTGGCCTCTTGTCTCTCCTCAGGCTTCGCAGGTGTCTACTTTGAGAAGATCCTCAAAGGTAGCTCAGGTTCTGTGTGGCTACGTAACCTACAACTCGGCCTCTTTGGTACAGCACTGGGCCTGGTGGGGCTCTGGTGGGCGGAGGGCACTGCTGTAGCCCGCCGTGGCTTCTTCTTTGGGTATACACCTGCTGTCTGGGGTGTGGTACTAAACCAGGCCTTTGGTGGGTTGCTAGTGGCCGTTGTTGTCAAGTATGCTGACAACATCCTCAAGGGCTTTGCCACTTCCCTGTCCATTGTGCTGTCCACTGTTGCCTCCATTCGCCTCTTTGGCTTCCACCTGGACCCGTTATTTGCCCTTGGTGCTGGGCTCGTCATTGGTGCCGTCTACCTCTACAGCCTTCCCCGAGGTGCAATCAAAGCCATAGCTTCACCTTCCACCTCTGCTTCTGGGCCCTGCATTCACCAACAGCCTCCTGGGCAGCCACCACCACCACCACAGCTGTCTTCCCGAGGGGACCACATCACGGAGCCCTTTCTGCCAAAGTCAGTGCTGGTGAAGTGAGCTGTTGATGGTGGGGGGAGACAGGGAAGGGGACTGGGTTGGAGGGTGTTGGGCATCTGCAGGTCCCACGTTGCCTGCAGGGCCTGGCTCCTCTGGGATTGGGTTTTTTCTCCCAGATTTCTGGAGGGGTATGGAACTAGGGCTGAATATCACATGAACCCTTTCTGGTAGACTCTTTCTTGGAGGGTTTTAGAGCTGCTTCCTTTTCTTCAGGCTAACCTCTTTGGGGACAGGGTAGGGGTATTGCTGTTCAAAGCCTTTGTCTGCCCACCTCCCTCTGCTGGAGGTGTCCTGTCTCTCATGCCTTGACAGTTCATTCCAGCCACCCTGCAGACTGAACAAAAACCCCATAGCTCTTCAGTAATGACTAATGCCTACCTGGGGGGGTTCCATTTCCCATTGTATGAGGCCTTCTCTCCTCCTATGCCACCACCCTACATCATGTAAGCAGCTTGGTTTCTGATGTGGTCTTGGAGTAGTTTCTCTGGCACCAAGACCCTTAAGATCTACCTGCTGCAAGTGCCCAGGGTGAGGAGAGAGGCACTAGCTCAGAGTTTTGCAACAGCCCATTCTTGAGGAAGGTGCACTAGGGGCCACTTGCTTTTCAGTAGTTGGCGACATGTGGTATAATCAGGTCATTAATGATCCAGTGTTGGGAAAAGTGGAGAGGAGAGGTGACTGGAGTAAAAATAAAGCTGCCAGTCCCACTCTTGCCACTCTTACTTCATAGGGGATATCAGAATTGATGAATCATGAAACCTGCTCCCTGCACTCCCCAAGGCTTATTAACCCTTTAACTGTATCGTGTGTGTGTGTGTGTGTGTGTGTGTGTGTGTGTGTGTGTGTGTCTCGCGCCGAGTGTGTGTGTGTGTGTGTGTGTGTGTGTGTGTGTGTGTGTGTCTCGCACCTGGGAGGTGCCTGAGCTATCTTTGCTATATGTAAATAGGGCCGTTTGATCTTTATTTTTGATTAATTTGTTCTGATTTGTTTGGTTTGTTTTCTAAGGAACTGTAATGAACAACTGTCAGGACACCCAATGCCAAATAAAGATGTTGTATTTATTTAGTCCACGTGTAGCTTTCTGACTCAGGACCTGCTTTCTCCACATAAGCACTGTTACTAACCCCAGGACTACTAGGCTTACTACCAACACCCTGGCTTACTCAAGAAACCCACATGCCAGCCCACCCCAGCTTTCTGTGTTTCTCTTTCCTCCCCATTTCCACCACAGGTTGCTCACCAAGGTGAAGGGTTCGTAGCTGCCGGAGTTGAAGATGCTGGCCTGCCTTCGTTCTCCCTTCTAGTCCTGGCCCAGCCGGGACTAAACTCTTATCAGTATTAGGGGGAGGGGGAGGTAGGCATGGGAACTCCCTGTCCCCACCAACCCTGCCCCCACACAGGGCTAACATGACTAAGCTCTGTTAATAGGTCCACCTCAACTCCTGCTACCCCCCCGCAGTATTTCTTAGGTGAGTTTCTGCAAATAAAATGTGTTTTGTATCTTGTCAGCTTGGGTTGGAAAGCCTGGAAAGAATCAGGAAAGGAAGCACTCATGCCACAGAAAAGCTTTATTAAGAATAAGGGGGCTGGGAGTGTAGCTTACTGATAGAACACTTGTTTAGCATATGTGAGGCCCTGGGTTCTATCTCCAGTCCCACAAGGAAAAAAGAAAGAAAACTGCCAGAACTGCAGAGAACAAAGGTTCAGTCCTGTTGCTTGCTTCGGGAGGCCTCGGCATTGGCCCGGAGCACAGCCCCTGGGGATGGGTACGGACGCTGCTGGAAGAGGGGTCCAGCTGCTGTTGTGTCAGCACCTGTCTTGGCCTCATTCCTCTTGGGTAGTCCTGTTGACCATGTGCCCCTGGGGGGAATAGAGGGTTAGAGGACAGGAAGTGGGTATAATGGATACCCCCTAGCTGGCCAAGAGTGAGGAATGGAAAGAAGACAGAAGGGTGCTGTTCACAGGAATAGTGAGAATTGTGAAACAAAAGGACTGATGAAGGAAGGGTTCTCACTTACCGGGGTGCATCTGAATATGAGCTCGGGTCCATGGGGTCTAACTCTTCATCTTTTCGGCTCACTGCTATGGAAGTAAGTAGCAGGACAAGTTCTTCACTTGGGGCCCAAGGAGCCCCTGGTTAGTGAGCCTTTCATCCCAGGAAGAAAAGGTGCCAGTGGCTACCATTGGCCCACAGCACCCTTCTCCAGAAGGCCAGAGCCGGGCACGTACTCAAGAGCGGGCTTCCTTAAGAGTCTATGCCCTAGCATCTCACTTGCCCCATCCATGTCCCAGCCTGTTTTGCTTACCTTTCTTGCTCTTGGGGTAAGGAGCCAGCTCCTCCCTGCGATGATGGCGCCGTTGCTCTTTGCTCTCTTCTCGGTCTGCCTTGTCATACCCACGATCCCGATCTCGTTCCCTGTCCCTCTCTCTCTCCCTCTCCATTTTGTCATAGCTCCGCTCTCGATCTCTGTCAGACTTATCATGGTTTCGGTCTGACTTGTCATGGCTCCTGTCTGGTTTTTCATGGCCACGGTCTGACTTCTCATGATTTCTGTCCAACTTCTCATGATTCCGGTCCAACTTCTCCTCAGCATCTAGGGGGACACAGAAGTCCTGAAGTGACTTCCTCCTCCTACCTAGGACCCAGCAGCCCCTGCCTTCAACAACTTCACCAACCTACTAAGCTAGGCCTGCCAACTCCCACCTGCCCGTTCTCACACACAGACCCCCTCTGAGACTGCAAGAATCACTCTAGATACTCTTGTATTTGACAACTCACCTGCGTTATTGTTCCTGAGCTTCTTGGCAGATTTAGTAACGACGAAGTTTGGGTCATGTGGAGAGAGCCAGGACACAAGGTCTGTCTCTGCATTCCAGTAGTAAGGGAGCCCGCTGTGGGGCATGGGAGAGAAGCAGTGTCAGCACAGATGCCCCTTATGCCAACTCCTTGTCTCCCCAACCTATACCTATACCTGCACACAGATCTCTTTCCCTGTTATTTCCTATATACTCCACAGTCAGGGACAACACAGGAAAGGCAAAGAATCCAGCTGCCCCTCTCCCTTCATGCCTGACAGCCTCACCAGGAAGGGTCGAACACCTTGTACCAGCTGGGTGGTAGGCCCTCTAACCGGGTGGCCTCATAGTCTACAGGATCATCATCATAGTCCTCGGCAATAATCTCTTCCTCTGGCTCTGGAAGAATGAGGAGAGCAATTTAAGAACCAAGGAAGTTTTCTAACTACATTCAGGACCTAGAAAGACAAATCTATAGCACATGTGGAAGACATGGGTGTGTATGTTTTGGGACAGGAAATGTATGACGTATTTCTCCAAATATACTCCAAATCCATCTGTTTTAGAGAACTTATCAGAAAACTGAACTGAATCTTTGGTTTCTGGGTTCAGGTGAATGTATAGTGTTATTCAAGCCTATCTGGTTTCAGAGTTGATTATCAAAACTCAGAATTATCAAAAACTTAGCTGGGTGCAGTGGTGCTTGCCTTTAATCCCAGCACTTGGGAGGCAGAGGCAAGGGTATCTATGTGAGTGCAGGAGGCCTGCCTGATCTACATAGCAGTTCCAGGCCAGCTGGGGCTACAGGGCAACAGTGTCTCAAAAAGACAAAAAAAGTCTATCTACATGTATTCAGTTCCTGAGTTCAGATACTATGTGGCACTGTGTTATCCAAACCTATTTCAATGAAATGGGTTTGAACACCAGGGGGTTATCCGAAAATAATGACTTATGACTTATCCACCTTCTCAACTGTGATTCCAGGGTTTCTGTATATTGAATAGCAAGAGTTTGGATAGCAAGGAATTAATCCAAACATTACTCTGAATCTGCTCCTGAGACCTGACATAAGTAAGCCTCCAGCAGATGTCCAGTAATAGAATAAAAATGGTGTCTATCGGAGCTGAAGAGACGGCTCAGTGGTTAAGAACACTGGTTGTTCTTGCAGAAGACCCGGGTTTGAATCCCAGCACCCACATGGCAGCTAGCAACTGTCCGTAACTCCAGTCCCAGGGGATTCTATAGCCTCTTCTGATCTCCTCGGGCATTGCACAACACAGGTTCACTTACCTACCTGCAGGCAATACACACATACACATAAATTTTTTTTGTCTTTTTGAGACAGGGTCTCCCTGTATAGCCCCAGCTGTCCTGGAACTCACTATGTAGACCAGGCTAGCCTCCTGCACTTACATAGATCCACTTGCCTCTGGCCTTGAACTCGCAGAGATCCGCCTGCCTCTGCCTCCCAAGTGCTGGGACTACAGGCATGCGCCACCACGCCCGGCCTCATAAATAAAAATTTTTAAAATGTGTCTATCATCAGCCTAATGCCTGGCCCTCAATAGGCCCCATAACAGATTTCAGCTGTGGGTATAATTTACAACGACATGAATATGCCAGCTGGGCATGGTGGTGCACACCTTTGATCCCAGCACTTGAGAGGCAGAGGCAGAGGCGGGTGGAGCTCTGTGAGTTCAAGGCCAGCCTGGTCTACAGTGTGAGGCCAGGGGCTACAGGGAGACCCTGTCTCAAAAAGGCAAAAAAAATGTATATGCCAACAACAGCACAGTGCCTATCACATTATAGGCCCCAAAGAGGTGTCAGGTATGATAATCCATATTGCTAATAAGATACATACCATCAGCAGTGAGCCCAGTACTCAGAAGGCTTAAAAGAAATATCCATGATATGGGGTTTGCTTGAACCCTGGATTCAAATCCCAGCACCACCAAAAACACTCCAAAACAAAACCAATACTCATTATTCACACATTAACCACAAAGTCTCATTGGGGCACACAGTAGTCTTGTAATAGAGCTCAGTTATCAATAAATGTGAATGGTATACCATAGGTCAAAACAGATGCCAGTTATTATTATTATTGGCAATAATGTGTAATTAGCAGCCAGCAATAAGGTAAGCCTAAATGATTGATCATCATTTCAGACTGTTAAGCATTAACATATGTGCCAGGCATTTAGGAGGCCCCAAAATGTGTTAACAGGTTATTGTGTCTACCACATAGTACCTTTGCTATGCTAAACAGAACATCAATACCTTGCTACTAGGCACAGGAGACTGCAGCTGTCATTCCAATTAAATACTATAAAGTCACCCCTATGGATTTAATTATTTTTTGGTGGCACTTGCAGTGATCCTTCTGCCTGTCTCCCCAGTGCTGGGATTACAGCCATGTACCACCGTGTCTAGCTTTACTTTATTTCATCTTTATGAGACAGGGTTTTCCTGTAGCCCCAGTTAATCTGGAACTCCTTATCTGAACCAGGCTGGCCTCAATCTCACAGAAATCTGCTTGCCTCTGCCTCCTGAGTGCTGGGATTAAAGCTGTGTGCCACCACACCCGGCTCTTTTTAACTTTTTTTTTTAAAGACCAGGTCTCACTATGTGGCCAATGTCTAGCCTTAATCTACTGGGCTCAAACACTGAGTCGCTGAGACTACTGGTACATGCCATTATGCCCACCTTGATTCATGAAGTATATCCTCCAACCACTCCCCACAGATAGTATTTACTATGCAGTAGTAATGGTTATCAGGCAATCATATCGACAGTGAGATGTCTGCCAGGCCATGCAAGGCATCAATTAGCAACAACCAAGTGCCTGTCAAGGGGCAGGAGATGTAGCTCCATAATATCAAAGCACACCCAAAACCCCAGGTTTGATCGCCAGCACCACAAAAAAGAGAAAAAAGGCCGGGACGTGGTGGCGCACGCCTGTAGTCCCAGCACTCGGGAGGCAGAGGCAGGCGGATCTCTGGGAGTTCAAGGCCAGCCTGGTGTACCTAGCGAGTTCCATGCCCTCTGGGGCTACAGGGAGACCCTGTTTCAAAAAGACCTAAAAGGAAAAAAAAAAGGCTGGGGATATAGCTCAGCAGTAGAGTGCTTGCCTAGCAAGCACTGAGGCTCTGGGTTTGCTACCCAGCGGAGAGAAAATATAATAAAGTGCTTATTAAGACCCACCCATCTGCTCTTAGCTTTCTCACCAGGCTCCAGATGTTTGAGGATGCCTCTCTTCGCTAAGCGGGTCTGCAGTGCAACAGGGAGGGGCATGGTGGGTAGTAGACAGACCTAGGGATCGACAGACAAGAAAGCTTCAAAGAACATTTCAATCCAGTAGCCATGCACCACCCCACAGCTTTTACTCATTTGACCTCACCTACCTAAATGCACCAGTAGCTGGGTGGACAGAGCGAAAGTGCGTGCTAAAAGATGGAAGAGATAGGTGCTAGTATGGCCAGAACTCTCCCGACGCCGCACCGGAGACCGGATGCTCCAAAGACCCAGTTCCTCTCGGAGGCCTTGACTCCGCCCATCACCCAAGGAGCCAAGCACAGCACCCAACAATCCAGAAAAGGGCTGACCCAACCTTCCCGAAAGGCTGCACGGTGGGAGGAACCAAAGCGCTGGCCTAGGGGAGCAGAAATGCCCCTCCAGCTTTAGAAGAAAGCTCCCACCGGGGTGTTAGCAGTATAGCTGTAGGGTAGTGCAAGTCAATCAGAGTGCCAACTTCTCCCTCGTCGTCACTATGCTTACCAATATCGAAAGACTCTTTGAAAGCACAAAGTGAAGCCCGCTCTCCCCAGCTGCAGTTAACTGGTCAACTTCGAGGCTGCAGTGAGCGGAGGTCGCTAGCCTCGCTAGCCAATAAGAGTGCGCCTTTGGCCTTACGTGAGCAAAGAGAACCAATTGTTTCCTTAGACTAGGTTGGCCGTCTCCGCGCCCCTGTGCGTTTCGGAGGGGAGTGGCCCTGCCAGTCTCAGGGACCGACTTCCCCACCGGAGGCCAGCGCCATGGAGGAGTACGCTCGCGAGCCTTGGTACGACGAAGGGCTCAGGCTTTGGGACTGTCCCCGCGACGCCACACGGGAGGCGGGCTGGGGAGTCAACGGCTGCCCAACACCAAGTCCCTGACACAGGAGGCTTAGAAACTTCACTCCCTGCGCTCTCCCCTCTCCCTTCTCGGCTCCTCCCAATGGAATTTCGTTTTAAAAGCCGTTAACTATCGTGTCGGAGTAGGTATGGTGTGGGACGAGCCATCCCATGGCTCCCGTGACGACGTGTCTCCTAGCCTTTCTTTGAACGAAAAGAGACACCTGATCAAATCCATTCCGGCGGTGGGGGAGGAGAGAGTGGAGCCCAAATTCTTGGGGTTCTCTCGCGTGAGTTTTCCAGGCTGGTTTTGTTTTGTTTTGTTTTCCTCTGGATGGTACTTGTATGAACCCATTGTGGGCTAAGGAGAGGCGCTGGATCTGCCTCACATGGTCTCCTGGTTTTTCTGTTTTACGTCTAAAAGGGAAAAAAAATGGATAGGGCTTTCTTGGTCGTACTTTTTTTGTCAGAGAACGAAACCCTGTTCTGCTTTGGTTAAATAATACTAGCTAGGTAACACTTCTGTAGCCCTCGTTGAAATGTGCTAATGGATCAGTTCATTTAATTTTTCTTAGGATCAAAACAGTTGACTGACTCCTTAAAAAATCAAGAGTAATATTTGTGTTAGTAATAAACCTACCGTTTGGAAGGCTGAGACGCAGGGGATCTCGAATTTGAGGCCAACCTGAACTGTGTAGTGAGACAACCCTCATCCATTTCAAAAAACAAGAAGAAAAGTATTTTCCTCTTTTGCCCCATGTATCAATTTACAATCTTTTTTTTTTTTAGGGTCTCAATATATATGCCGGCTTGGCCTCCAACTAATGATCCTCCTGCCTTAGCCTCTGGAGTACTGGGATTACAGATATGCCATAGCTGCATTTGCCTTTCATTTCTGCCCTTATGAGGAGTATCAAAAATGATAGGACTATGCACTCGGGACACAGAGGCAGGCAAATGTCTGCGAGATTGAGGCTAGCTGCTCTACATAGTGAGTCCAGGCCAGCTGGAGACAGAGAGACTTTGTCTCAACAAAACAAAAATGACAGGACTAGTTTGTTATCTGAGGTGTTCTCATTCATGAGCTTCCTGTTTGGTTTCTCCCAGTTCTCAAGACTTCGGGAGTTAGGGCCTGGTATGATGGGGACTCTCATTAAACCCATTTTTCCTTCCTGCTTACAGCCCTTGGCGAATTGTGGATGACTGCGGTGGAGCCTTCACTATGGGTGTCATTGGTGGTGGAGTCTTCCAGGCTATCAAGGGCTTCCGCAATGCACCTGTTGTGAGTTGGACCTTCCCAACTTCCCCTGGTGGTGAGGGAATCAGCTGCCTTACCACAGAGAACACTGCTCTGAAAACTGCCCATGAACGAACACACACATACACACTCACTCATTCTATTGCTTCTTCATCTACTGTGTGCCAGGCCTGGCTCCTGGATTTGAGTTTTGGGGACTCTGTTCTCTACTCATCCAGCTGGAGCTCCTTTGTGGTAATACTGTACTGTCAAAACAGTAAAACAGATTTAGGAGCTGGGCCATGGTGGTGCACACCTTTCACCCCAGCACTCAGGAGGCAGGCAGATCTCTGACTTGGAGGCTAGCCTGGTCTACGTAGGGAGTATGTAGGCCAACTGGGGCTACAGGGAGACCCTGGCTCAGAACAACAAAAAAAGAGTCTTGGGGATTAGGAGTGTAGCTCAGTTGTAGAGCAGTTGATTAGCATGGGACATCCTCAGCACCAATAAGAAAAGATTATCATTAAATCTTAAATATGGATGCAAAGCTAGATTTTTATCTCAAGACAGACTCTAGATTAAAATATTCTATATAGGGAACTGACAGGAATTTAATAAGAACAGCTAGGGCTGAAGAGATGGTTCAGTGGTTAAAAGCACTGGCTGCTCTCGCAGAGGACCAGGATTCACTTCTCAGCACCAATATGGCAGCTAACAATTGTAACTCCAGTTTCAGGGAATCTGACACCTTCTTCTGACCTTCACAGGCACTGCACAACACAGGTGCGCTTTACATACATGCAAGCAATACACTCATACACATAAAATAAAAATATTTCTTTTTAAAAAGAGCAGTCTTTAAAAAAAACCTTTTAATTATAATTCTACTTCTTTTGAGTCATCCTTGAGTATTTCATCAAACATCATGGCTTTAAAAGCAGTTTGGGGGTTGGAGATAAGGCTCCATGGATAAGAGCACATGCTCTGCAAGTATGGGGATCTGAGTTCAATTCCATAGCACCCATGTAAAAAGCTAGGCATGGCTATATGTGCCTGTAACTGCAAGATAGGCATATCCTGAGAGCTCAGTGGTGAGCTAGCCTAACTGGAATTTGAGCTTCTGGTTCATTGAGAGTCCCCGGGTCAAGGCAATAAGGTGGAAAGCAATAAAGGAAGACCCCTGATGTCTTGCTCTGCCCTCCCGGTATTCATATACCTGCACACTCACATGTATATACCACACACACAAAAAAAAAACAAGTTTTTTTATGTAGTCCAGGCTGGCCCAGAACTTGAATCCTTCTGCCTCAGCTTCCCAAATGGCTGGGATTACAGGAATCTGCCAATATGTCTGGCTTCTGAAGCTTTTATGTCTAACTCTGTGTCTGTCCTCCTTTCCTAAACTCTTTCCTGGATTTTTGTCCATGTTTCTCATTCTTGGGGTCTTCACACATATTACACCCTCCTTTTTTTTTTCTTTTGGTATGGTAAAGGGAACCAGGTATCTCCATCCTGCATACTTTGCGTGTACTTTACCACTGAGCTACATCCTCAGCCCCTTTAACATGCTCATTCTCTAATGAAGCTTTTCCTGACTCTTCAGTCACTATCATATTTCATTATCCTATTTCCTCTAGAGTATCTTGCTGTCTGATGTATCTGCTTAGGATATGTCTCTGAACTACTACTGTGTGAGCTGAGAAGGTAGAGACCAGATCTGCCTTGTTCATTGGTTCATTGCTATACCCGTGCATATAGGGTGAGGCTTGGCACATATTAGGTGCTCATTGTTTACTGAATGAATGAGTGACTAAATCAATAAATTAGAACTTAATGGGGCTGGATGGCTCAGTGGTTAAGATCGCTGGCTGCTCTTGAAGAAGATCTAGGTTCAATTCCCAACACCCACACAGTGGCTCAACAACTGTCTGTTAACTCCTGTTCCAGGAGATCTAGTGCCCTTTTCTGGCTTCTAGGGCCACATCCATACATGCAGGCACAACATTCATACACACAAAAATTTTTTTTTCAAAAGAATTTAGCATTTCTGGCTGTAGTGGTGCTCGCCTTTAATCCCAGCACTCAGGAAGCAGAGGCAGGCAGATCTCTTGAGTTCAAGGCCAACCTGGTCTACATAGTTCCAGGCCAGCTGGGGCTACAGGGAGACCCTGTCTCAAAAAAGACCAGAAAAAAAAGGAATTTAGCAGTCCCACTCCAGGAGTACCTTCATTGGAGTACTCCCCAGCCCTCTGGTTCTTTGGCTTCCACATCTAACAAATTTCCCATGTTCTCCCCTCTTTTGTTGTTGCAGTGCCTAAGGTGAAACCGTGAGTGTTGGCACATACTAAGCAAGCCCTCTACCTTTTAATGACCCGAAACTTGTCTGCCCGTGTCCTCCCTCTGACACCTTTCCTTGCTTTCTCCAGGGAATGCGACACCGCTTGAGAGGTAGTGTCAATGCTGTGAGGATCCGAGCACCCCAGATTGGAGGTGAGGGGATTGGGGGAACATAAGATGTGATGACAGCTTTAAGGGTAGTTGATACTTTGAGAATAGACTTTAAGTTGAGAGGTCCAGATTCTAACTCAAAGTCTGACTGGGGACTTCCCCCTGTGGGGGGTTTCGGTGTTTGTCATTTCCCAACAGTTTACTAAGAGAGGGCAAGAATGTATGCTCCTGGCCTGCTATGGTGGTGCACACCTTTAATCCCAGCACTCAGGAGTCAGAGGCAAGCAGATCTCTATGAGATCAAGACCAGCCTGGTCTACTTAGTGATTTCCAGTCCAACTGGGGCTACAGGGAGACCCTTGTCTCAGCCGCCCCCATAAGAAGAATGTGTGCTCATGTTAGCAGCACATACACTAAAATTGGATGGATACAGAAATTAGCATGACCACTTCTCAAGGATGACACCTAACTTCGTAAATTCATGAAATGTTCCATATTTAGAAAAAAGAAAAGAAAGGGCAAGAATGTATATTCTGCAGTTTTAAGCCCAGGGGGTGACTTTTCCTTGTTATATGACCTTAGGCTAATGCCATATTTCCTCCAAACCTCATCTGATGATGGTAGGTTGGATCATCTTATGGGTAGGTTAGTAATTAATTTATATAGTACTTACTAAGTGCTGGTTATGCTAAGCCCTTTGATAAGATTATAACTGAACTTGTTGAAGTCGACTAATACAGAGTTCCTCAAGAAAATCCTGGAACACAGTAAGCACCCAAGAAACATTTTAATTGTAGGTTGAATATCCTTATCCAAAATGCTTGCCACCGGAGGTGTTTCATAGTTCAGAGTGTTTTGGATTTTAAAATATTTGCATTTGCATAATGAGATATCTTAGGAATGACATCCAAAGTCCAAATGCAAAATTGCTTCTGTTTCATATACATCTTATATACATATCCCAAAGATACTATTTTTTGAGACAGGGTCTTACTCTGTAGCTTAGGCTGGCCTCTAACTTGAGGCAATCCTTCTGCCTCAGCTTGTTTTTTGTTTTTTGGTTTTTTTTTTAGTCTTTTTGAGACAGGGTCTTCCTGTAGCCCCAGCTGGCCTTGAACTCAGATCCGCCAGCCTCTGCCTCCAGAATGCTGGGATTAAAGGTGTGCGCCACCACACCCCGCTTCTGCCTCAGCTTCTTACATGCTGAGATTTCAGGTTATGTCTCTAGCCTCAAAGTGTTATTTTATACACTATAAATGCACACACACACAAATGAGTTCCAGGCCAACTAGGACTCCACGATTAACCAGATGCCCAACCCTACATATTTCATTTTATTAGGGGTTGTAGTCTTGAGGCTGGGGATATAGCTCAAATTGTAGAGTGCTTGCCTAACAGGCACAAAGTTCAGTCCTCGGCACCACATATAAACTGGGGATGGTCGTGCACACTTGTAATCTCAGCATTTGAGAAGTAGAGGCAAGAGGCTCAGAAGTTCAGGATCTTCCTTGGCCACATAGCAAGTTTGGGTCATGGGCTACATGAGACACTGTTTCGAAATAAGGAAAGAGATGGGAGTTGGGGGGCAGGGGGTAGGTCTCAGGGATGGGATGTTGCTCAGTGATAAAGCACTTGGCTAACTTGTTCCATGTTCCATGGGGATGGATTTCATCCCCACTACCACCAAAACCAAAACATAACCAAAACAAAAAACGGGTCTTGCTGTATTGTCCAGGCTGGTCTCAAACTCTGGGACTCAAGTGATTTGCCTCAGTTCCTCATCCTCCCAAGAAGCTGGGAATACAAATATATACCACTGCACTTGCTAGTTTTATACTGCATGTTTAGTGCTCCTGAATTTTCACTATGTCCTGTCACATGAGAGCAGCAGGAATTTTCTATTTATAGTGTTAATGACCATTCTCAAAAAGTTGTAGGTTTTTGTAGCATTTTGGATTTGTAGATTATGAATGTTTAACATATATTTTTTTTTGGCCTTTTTGAGACAGGGTCCCCTGTAGCCCCAGCTGGCCTGGGACTCACTATGTAGACCAGACTGGCCTTGAACTCAGAGATCCACCTGCCTCTGCCTCCTGAGTGCTGGAAAAATGTTTAACTTATATTCTGTACTGGCTTTCCTGACCCGTTTTTTTTTTTTTTTCTCCCTGAAACCAAAGAATTCCAACTTGATTGGTATTTAAAAAGTGAAAGTTGCTGTATTAAAATCCATATAGGCCGGGCATGGTGGCATATGCCTTTAATCCCAGCACTTGGGAGGCTGAGGCATGCGGATCTCTGTGAGTTCAAGGCTGTCCTAGTCTACATAGTTCCAGGCCAGCTGGGTCTACAGGGAGACCCTGTCTCAAAAAGGCAAAAAATGAATAAATAAATAAATAGATAGATAGATAGATAGATAGATAGATAGACCCTGTCTCAAAAGGCAAAAAATAAAAAAATAAATAGATGATAGATAGATAGATAGATAGATAGATAGATAGATAGATAGATAGATAGATAGATAGATAGATACAAATAAAGTAAAAGCCATATAAAAAGTTAACATACTTGTATCTGTTTATCAAATAAAGGTGAAGGGGATTTTGTTGGCAACCACTGATTTCTTGAAGGGGGAGCGCCTCAGGCTGGGGAAGATAGAAGGCTCTCTGGGAGCTTGCCACTTGTCTCTATGCATGGGCTTCTTTCCTCTTGCTTCCTTCTTAGTTGTGTTTTTCTGTGTGTGTTTGGGGTGTGTGTGTGCTGGGAATCACCCTAGGCAAGCACATTCTGTCATTGAGCTCCATCTCCAGACCTCAGCCTCTTTCTTGCTTTTCTTGGCCAGAGCCTTCAGACCTTGGAAGTCCCCGGATGCTGAGAGTCTTCAGAATTTCTGGGAATCACTAATGAAGCTTCTGTCCCCCTACAGGTAGCTTCGCAGTGTGGGGGGGGCTGTTTTCCACCATTGACTGTGGCCTGGTGCGACTGCGGGGCAAAGAAGATCCCTGGAACTCCATCACCAGTGGTGCATTGACCGGGGCTGTGCTGGCTGCCCGCAGTGAGTGCCCCTAGCTCCTAACCCCTGGCTCCAGCCCTTTCCCTCCCTGTTCTGCCTACCCTTCCTCACCTCTCTCTCTTTCCACCTCTCAGGTGGCCCGCTGGCTATGGTGGGCTCAGCAATGATGGGGGGCATCCTTTTGGCCCTCATCGAAGGTGTTGGCATCCTCCTCACCCGTTATACCGCCCAGCAGTTCCGAAATGGTGAGGTCCTGGTAGCTGATGGTCACGAAGAGGCAGGAAGCACTGTTAGCCTTCTGCACTCTTCATCACCTCTTTCCTTCATTCTTACCTCTACAGCTCCCCCGTTCCTGGAGGACCCCAGCCAACTCACCCCTAAGGAAGGCGCCCCGGCCCCAGGTTATCCCAGCTACCAACAGTACCACTGAGGGAAGTCGCTGCATGACCCTGCCACTGTGGGAGCTGCTCCTCAGTTCCCTCCCCTGTGTTCTACCTCCAAGGGAGGACTGGCTCCTATGTAGCCCTGAGATTCTCCAGAGAGGGCCTTTACTCCCTTGTTCTATGGTGGGGGTGGGGCACCCAGCAGCCTTGTCACATGGGTCCCCTATTTGTCTCTCAGGGCACCCCAGCCTCACACATGTAACAACTTCTCACCCCAGTTCCTTCATGTGGCACTCTTGAGTATTTAAAGCCAGTTTTGAAATGCCTTGTGTATGTACTTCTTCACCACTTGACGATCCCCACATCCCTTTCTAGGGACTTGGAAGTTTAGGACTTGGAGTCGTACAGTGAGTGGGTTCTACTAAGGATTTTTTTGGAGGCGGGGTCTCACCATGTAGTTCAAGCTGACCTTGAGCTTGTGATCCTGCTTTTATCTCTCAAGTGCTGAGTTTACAGGTAGATGCCACCATAGTCAGCTTCCAGTAAAGGTTTGCAGGAGCAAGGGAGGAAAAGATGCACAAAGATGTGAGTAGGAGCATGAATAAGGGTGCTTAGAGGCCAGTAGATGGACCAAGCAAACAGAAGCAAGCTTGAGAAAGGACAGCAGCACAAAGATTCCTGAGGTTGGAGTTCTGCACATTGCACTCCTTATGCTGTGCATATACTCCCCAGGAACCCTGACCCTTCTATAAGCTCCCCTTGTGGAGACTGGGAAACCGGGCCCATAAAAAGCCCTTTCTGGGGGCTGGAAAATGGTTCAGCAGTTAACACTGGTTGTTCTTGTAGAAGACCCAGGTTTGAATCCCAGCACCCACATGGCAGCTAACAACTGCCCGTAACTCCAGTTCCAGGGGATCCGACAGTCTCTTCTGCCCTTTGTGGGCATTGCAGGACATGGGTGTACTTACCTACATGCAGGGAATACACTCATACACATAAAAATATATAAATAATAAAAATATTTTAAAAGATAAAAATAAATCTTAAGCTCTTTCTGAATACTAGTCATCCCCATTTACAAAAATAACCCAACCTGTGTGGCCTTGTGGCAGCCCCCTGAGATAGAGGTAGGAATCGGAGGCTCTGCTTCCTCAAAAAAGGTGCCTTGTCACACAGTTCTTGCTATTCTTCCAGTGCTTGGTGATTTTTTAAAAATATTTTATTATTTTCATTTTATGTGTATGAATGTATTGCCTGCATGTATGTAAGTACACCCGTGTCATGCACTGCCCACAGAGGTCAGAAGAGAGTGTCGAATCTCCTGGAACTGGAGTTAATGAATAGTTGTTGGCCACCAAATGGGTGCTGGGAACAACCCAGGTTCTCTGTAAGAGCAGCCAGTGCTCGTATCCACTGAGCTGCTTGTTTGTTTGTCTATTTATTTATTTATTTATTTTTGGTCTTTTTGAGACAGGGTCCCCCTGTATTCCCAGCTGGCCTGGAACTCACTATGTAGACCAGGCAGGCCTTGAACTCACAGAGATCCACCTGCCTCTGCCTCCCAAGTGCTGGGACCACAGGCATGCACCACCACACCCAGCTTATTTATTTTTGAAATTTTTATTTTTTATTTTTATGTGTATAATTGTATTGCCTGCATGTAGGTAAGTCCACCGGTGTCGTGCAATGCCAGCAGAGGACAGAAGAGGCTGTCAGATCCCTTGGAACTGGAGTTACGGACAGTTGTTAGCTGCCATGTGGGTGCTGGGATTCAAACCCAGGTCTTCTGCAAGAACAGTCAGTGTTCTTAACCACTGAGCCATGTCTTCAGTCCTTGCTGTTTATTTTTAAAGACAGGGTCTCATTTGTCCTAAGGTGGCCTCTAAACTGCTATGTAATGGAGGTATGGCCTATAAATTGATTCTGTTGTCTTAGCTTCCCAAGTGCTGGGATCACAGGTGTGTGCCACCACACCCACTTTTTGTTTTTTGTTTGTTTGTTTGTTTGGGGGAGCCAAGTGATTCAGGCTCCAGGGTTTTTCTGAAGGCTAATTTGGGGGGGGGGCGGAGACAATTCATGCACCATGTGGAGTTCAAAGGACAATTTTCTGGAATTGGTTCTATGGTTTCCGGAATCAAATTCCACCATCTCAGTCTCAGTCTGTCCTGTCCCTGTCCCTATCCCCACCTCCTACCACCTTCATTTGTTTTTTAAGGGTGGCCATTGTGTGCCCAGAAATGCTCATTTGAGGTATGGGAAAGATTTTTCTGGATGGACCTTATCCAAATTCTGTCATTCTGTGCAATCCCCTAAGTGGGTAGAACAAACATTGTCTCTAATGGGGTCCAGATGCCCGGGGGAGGAACAGAAGTTTCCAGAAAGTTTAAGGTATTTTTTTTCCCACCCTGAGTGCTACAGTGCAAAAATGGCCTTGTGAATGATAAAATTTTTTTCTGGGCTGGGTATGGTGTGATACACCTTTGATCCCAGCACTTGGAGGCAGAGGCAGGCAGATCTCTATGGGATTGAGGACAGCCTGGTCCACACAGTGAGTTATAGGCCAGCTGGGGCTGCAGGGAGACCCTGTCTCAAGAAACCAAAAAAAAATTGTTTTTCTGCAAGCCACTTGCAAGGAGATAGAACCGTCCGTCAACATAAAATCAACAACCCTTTTAATCACAGCACTTGTGAGACAGGCTGGCAGATCTCTTGAGTTCAAGGTCAGCTGGGGCTATTAGGAAACCCTGTCTCAAAAAGACTAAAAAAATAAACCTGAAGGTAAAGGGCCAGTTCTAGGGCCTCTTAAGGCCCCTAACAAGGATCTGGTGGGCCTCAGTGGTGGCAGTTGAAGTGCCTAGGAGTGTATAGCCATTCCACTGACCTCCCTGGGAAAGACAGGGCAGCTTAGGGTCTGTGGATGTATTCAGCACCCTATTAGAGCCAAGCCTTGAAGCTGTTGGTCTGCAGGGTCTCTGATGAACAGGGGCTCCATAATCCCCAAAATTCAGAGCCCCCATGTCTTAGCTGCTCAGCCTCCTGCTCCCAGAGGCCCTGCCCCCTCTAGGAGGATCTAGGCCTGCCACCTCTTACTTTGTATGCAGGATTCTCTAGGTTCGAACCCTTGGGCTCCTGGATTCAGCCCTGTGCCTTCTCATCTTAACACCCTGCTCCCCAAGACTTGCTGGCCCTCCCGGTCTACACACATAACTATCCGATGGTCCTTGGCACTACAAGACCTCACAAAGTTCCCAAATCTTGCCAGTGAGGTGACGGGATCCTGATGAGCTTCAGGCCTCCCCTCTCCCCCCTCCGCAGTTTACAATCTAACTTCCAGGCTTAGAGGGTACAGAGAGAAGGGACTGTCCTTTGAGGACATGCAGGCATCTTCTAAGATGTGCCATGACCTACATGTTCCTCAGATAGCAACCTGTACATGATGGTCTTGCTCTTCCCTTAAACTGGCTAGGATTTCATTTTTTAAATAAAACTAGTATAATTCTCTCTCTCTCTCTCTCTCTCTCTCTCTCTCTCTCTCTCTCTCATTAAATCTATTTCCCCTGGAGTCATGGGAAATATTTGCTTACTCTCTCCAGCCAAGAACTTGGTAGTTTTGTGAAGCCTATCTGCTTGATAACATACAGACATGTCTACTCAAAAAGACAGCTTCAGGCTGGAGAGATGGCTCAGCGGTTAAGAGCACTGACTGCTCTTACAGAGGACCCAGGTCCGAATCCCAGCACCCACATGGTGGCTAACAACCGACCAGAACTCCAGTTCCAGGGGATCCAATGCCCGCCTCTGACTTCAGGCATTGCACAACACTGGTATACTCACATACATGCAGACAATACTCATACACATTAAAAAAAAAAAGACAACTTCAAAGTACATACTTGACAAAATAGTCACAATACTCTTGAAAGAAAAAAATAGTAAGAAACAAACGGGTTGGAGAGATAGTTTAGTGGTTAAGAGCACTGGCTTCTCTTGCAGAGGACCTGGGTTTGCTTATCAGCACCCACATGGCAGCTAACCGGCTGTAGCTCTAGTTCCAGGGGATCTAACGCCCTCTTCTGGTCTCTGTGGGCCTTGCATGCATGTAGTGTACATATATACCATGAAGGCAATACAGTCATACACAGAAAATAAAATCATAAAAATATTTTTAAAAAGAGAGAAAGCAAAACAATCCAAAACAGCAACAACAAGAGGGGCATGGTGGGGCCCACCACCTTTAATCCCACCACTTGGGAGGCAGAGGCAGGCGGATGTCTGTAAGTTCGAAACCAGCCTGGTCTACATGGGGAGTTCCAGGCCAGCTGGGGCTACATGGAGCCCCTGTCTCAAAAAGACCAAAAACAACATAAAACAGCAACACCAACAAGACATGGCTATGGTGCATGGTGCACATGCAATCCCAACAGTTGGAAAGTCAATGCAGGAGGATCAGGAAGTCCAGGTCATCCCTGGTGAGTTCAAAGTCAGCCTGGGGTATGTGAAACCCTGTTTCAAAAATCCAAAAAATGAAAATAAATGGAAGCAGAACTGAACATGGTGGCATCGCAGAAGTTTGTAATCCCAGCACTTGGGAGGCTGATGCAGGATGATCTCTTGGTCTACATAGTGAGTTCCAGGCCAGCTGGGGCTACAGGGAGACCCTGTCTCAAAAAGACCAAAAAAATCTTAAAAGATAAAGAAGGATGAGGCAAGTAATACAGAAAAATACTTTGCAAAATAGGAAACCCACCAGGTGCGGTGGTATATACCTTTGATCCCAGCATTTAGAAAGTAGAGACAGATCTCTGTGAGTTTGAGGCCAGCCTGGTCTATGTAGCTCGTTCCAGGCCATCCAGGGCTGCATAGTGAGACCCTGTCTTGGAAGAAAGGAAAGGGGGGAGAGAGGGAGGGAGGGAGAGAGGAAGAGAAAGAAAAGGAAACCATTTGGGGGGCTGGGACTGGGGATCTAGCTTTGTAGTAGAGCACTTGCCTGGTAAGCCCAAGGCCCTGGCTTCATGACTCCACCACTGCAAAAAAGAAATGAATCTAAGAATGTTTATGGTCTGGACAAGGTAGCACACACCTTTAATCTCAGCTCTTGGGAGGCAGAGGCTGGTGGATCTCTGAGTTCCAGGCTAGCCTGATCTACATAGCAAGTCCCAGGCCAGCTGGGACTACTGGGAGACCCAGTCTGAAAAAATAAAACAAAGCTGGGCTTGGTGGCTCCTGCTTTTAATCCTAGCACTTGGGGGGTAGAGGCAGGCAGGTTTCTGAGTTCAAGGCCAGCCTGGTTTACATAGTGTGTTCCAACTGGGGCTACGGGGAGAAGGGAGACCCTGTCTCAAAAAAGAAAACAAAACAAAAAATGTTTAGAAAATATATTCATTAACACCAAACTAAAAAGTAGTCAAATGCATATCAATGGAATGTCATAAGAAGGGATGATAAATTGGAGCCTATTCATACTGGAATACTGGAGGAACACATAGAATGGGGCTCCAGGAATGCTATGCTTGAAAGGCATCCAGAGAATGGGCTTGTAATTGTCAGGAGTTGGGAAAAGAGGGCATATTACCTTTGCATTGTTGTGACAAAATACCAAAAGATAACACAATTTAAAAGAAGAAAATATTTTGCCGGGTATGGTGGTACATGCCTTTAATCCCAGCACTTGGCAGGCGGATCTTTGTGAGTTCGAGGCCAACCTGGTCTACAGGACAGCTAGGGCTACAAGGAGACCCTGTCTCAAAAAAGACAAAAAAAAATTTGAATCATGCTTTTATTTCATTCTATTACATTTATTTATCGTATGCGCGCGCGCGAGCACGTGTGTGAGTGAGTATGTGTGTGTGTGTGTGTGTGTGTGTGTGTGTGTGTGTGTGTGTTTGGACATGTAGAGGTCAGAGGATAGCTTTGGGGAATTGATTTTCTCCTTCCATCATCTGTATCCTGGGGACCAAATAAAGATCATCAGTCTTGGCAACAAGTGCCTTTGCCTACTGAGCTGTTCTGCTAGCCTTAGTTCATGATTTTAGATGTTTCCATCCATGATCACCAGGTTCTCTAGCTTTTGGCTTATGGCAAGGCAGCACATCATGGTGGGAAAAGAACATGGTCACCTCATGGTAGAAGGGAAGTAAAAGAGAAAAAGGACTAGAATCCGAATGTCCCCTTGAAAAGAGTACCCTCCAATTACTTAACTCCCAGTATAGGTCCTACCTCCTAAAGGTTCCACCACTCCCAGTATGACAAAGGTAGTGACCAACCCTTCACATGCTCTTTGGGGGTCACCTAAGACCCCCAGTCAAGCTGGCATGGTGATACACACCTTTAATCCCAGCACTTAGGAGGCAGAGGCAGAGGCAGGCGGATCTCTGTGAGATGGAGACCAGCCTAGTCTACTAGCAAGTTTCAGGCTCAGGCTAGCTGTGTCTATGGAGAGACCCTGTCTCAGAAAGAAAAAAAAAGACCCCAGTCAAGCAGGATGTGGTGGCATGTACCTATAATCCCAGCACTCAGGAGGCTGAAGCAGAAGAATTGCAGTGAGTTCAAGGCCAACCTGGGCTACTGAGTGAGACTCTATTTAAACCAATTAGCTCACCAAACAAAATCACAAATTCTAAGAGTCAGGCATGGTGAAGCATGCTTGTAATCCCAGAACTCCAGAGGCTGAGGCATGAGGATCATAAGTTTGAAGACAGCCTGGGCTACTGTTGGACCCCCAGACTGGGGTACCCAACATGCACGGGAGGTCACACCCCAATAACTCAGTCCTCAAATCAGGAGATGCAACAAGCATGAGGATTTATTGGCGTTTTGCAAAACGGACTCCCACCTCACTCGGAGGACAGAAGTCCAGAGCCCAGTTCACAGGTTTCTTTTAAAGACAAGCGGCGGCTATGTGCCAAGCAGAAAAGCAGCGGCTATGTGCCAAGCAGAGGTAGGAGGAATTTCTGGGATGATTTCCAGCTTGGGCAGAGGAGCATGAAAAAGGTCAGCTCAGCTTGTTCTTAGCATTCAGAATTATTTTTCATTTTTACTTCCTTGTACAGTTTTTCTCAGGCCTGGGGGATTTTAGTTTAAATCCATTATTCTGGGGGCTTTGGATCCATCATTTCCCTCCTTTTTTATAGTAAGATTTTAATCCTAAACCCCCTTTTCTTATAGTAAGATTTTAATCCTAAAATCTATAGATCTTCTGTTCCTTTTGAAGCATGGTATTGCTGAATAAGAACCAGAGCCTGAGTTACTGATAATTGGTGTCTGATAAATTGTAGCAGTTTATTGAGGATGCATGGTCCAAAAGTTAAAAGAAGGAGAAGAATTACCAGGGGACCTATTAGGGTGGATACTAAGGTAGTTAACCAGGGGCTTTTATTAAACCAGCCTTCAAACCATCCCTGTTTGGATTCACGTTCTTTTTGTCTTTTATCTAATCTTTGGCGAAGTTTAGTCATAGAATCTTTAACGACCCCTGAGTTGTCAGCATAGAAGCAACATTCTTCTCCTAGGGCTGCACAAAGTCCTCCTTCTTTGAGGAAAAGCAGATCTAGCCCCCTCCTATTCTGTAATACTACTTCTGAGAGGGAGGTTAGAGATTTCTCCAAGAGGGTAATTGACTGTTCTATTGCTCTAATGTCTTCATCTATAGCCATCTGTAAATCTGCATAATATTGGGGTCCCTGTATTAGGGCTGCCATTCTGGTTCCTATCCCTGCTGCCACCCCTACTCCCAGAAGTATTGCTAGGGTCAGAGACACAGGCTCTCTTTTATATCTGCCTGGGTTTTGTTCATAAAACTGTTCTATGGAATCTGCGGGGTGATAAAATACTCGGGGCAGGAGCTTAATCAGGACACAGTAGTCTTGAGAGGTATTAAGGACCATACTAGCTACACAGGGAGTTAACCCAGAGTTACATGCCCACCAAGCTCCTTGTGGAGGTAAGAGATAATAGTTCCCTTCCCCTGTGGGTACAGAAATAGTGGAGTTGCAAAGGTGGGTGTGGGTTGAAGGTGGGTTTCCCAAGCAGAGCCCAGACCCTGAAACCTCAGGGAGAGTCAGAGGGTGGGGGTTTTCTCTGTGGCATTGGTCGGCGGAAGTAGTATTGTTGAATGTCCCTTGGATGGCTATTCCTTCATAATAAGGGGGAGCTGCCGCCAAACACAGCCAACAAGATTCAGTCAGGTTTGGGTCTGTCTGTCTAATGGCCTTATACGCTCCTTGAATTAAATTG
>NW_008346093.1:1227332-1230130 GCF_000622305.1 Nannospalax galili | reverse complement strand
CCCCCCCACGGGTCAAGTCCCAGTCTTCTGGGGGGACTTTCTTTCTCTGGTGCCACCTCAGTATTCCAGTTTCCCTCTAAGTCCCAGGGTTCTGGTGCTCCTAAAGCTAATTTACATAAATCTGGATACAGTATAGGCCACCAAGTTCCCTTGGGGGCCATTTTGTGGGTTTCAAACACGACAATCCCCATTTGATTAATTACCCGCCAGGTAGTCAGCATAGGGAGATGGGGGCTTTCTTGACTGGGGACAAGCCTACAAACAAGAAGAATTACTAAGTATCTCTGGAGAGTCTTATTTTTAGAGGATTGGATGTCTTGTGGAGATGTCATTTTTCCACGTCGTCTTGGGCCGGAGCTCTCTTGGCGTGAGAAACGTGGATCCAAGCTGAGATCCTGTCTACTTTAAGGGCTGTGGGTGTAGTCAGAACTGTGTAGGGTCCTTTCCACCGTGGTTCAAGAGTCTTTACGTTGTGTCTTCTCATGTACACCTGATCTCCAATTTGGTAGGAGTGAGGCGTTTGTGGACTCCCAGGCCAGTAGACAGCAGCCAGAGGCTTCTAAACCTGGTTCTGGATAATATGAAGGGCTTGAAGTCTCGTCTTTAGGCTGGGATTGTCAAAAGAAGAGGGAAAGGGGGATAAAGTTACATTGAGGACAGGAGGTGGTTCTCTAAAAAGGATTTCATAGGGGGTTAAGCCATGTATAGCAGGAGTATTTCTAGCCCGAAATAGAGCTAGAGGTAGGAGCTGCACCCAGTAAGTCTCTAGAGCTAATTTGGTTAAGGTCTCTTTAATGGTTCTGTTCATTCTTTCTACCTGTCCTCAACTTTGGGGTCTCTAAGCACAATGTAATTTTTAATTAATCCCCAATGTTTTGGCCACTCCCTGACTTACCTGGGAGACAAAGGCTGGGCCATTATCAGACCCAATTACCTTGGGCAGTCCGAATTGAGGGAAGATTTATTCAATCAGCTTCTTCACTACAGTCTGGGCTGTTTCCTTTCTGGTGGGGAAAGCTTCAACCCACCCTGAAAAAGTGTCTATAAACACTAAAAGATATTTATAACCATATTTTCCTGGAAGTACTTCAGTAAAATCTACTTCCCAGTTAGTCCCTGGTCGTGTCTGTTCTTCTTTCTCTCTTACCAGATGGGACCTTTGATCTGGTAGCATTCACCAGGGAACATGAGACACAATCTCCCACTACCTTTTGGACTAGTTGATTGAGGCCTGGGAAATAATAAATTTGTTCTTTTCTTCCTAACAGTGTCTTTAGTTTCTTGTATCCTAAGTGTGTCCACTGGTGGAGTTGGGAGATTAACTCAAGGGCCTCCTTTTGGGGCAGTATAATTCGATTCTGATATTTTCACATTTTAGATTCTGGGTCCAAAGTAGCGTTGAGCCTTCGAGTTCCAGATCCTGCTCAGTGTAGGTGAAAGGAGCATCTCTCTCCTTTGTTTGTGCTTCAATTTCAGCCTCCAGGTCCGAATGGGTGTAGAAAATGCAGGTGCCTTCTGCTGCCTGACGTGCAGCTTCATCTGCCGTCCGATTGCCTCGAGCAATCGGCCCCTGGTCTCGTTGATGCCCAGGGCAGTGAATTATGCTGACTTTTTTTGGCAAGTACAAGGCTTGTAAAAGGGCCACTATCGCTTCTTTGTTTTTGATGTCCTTACCAGCCGAGGTGAGGAGTCCCCGCCTCCGGTAAATTTCTCCATGTATATGAGCAGTGGAAAATGCATAGTGGCTGTCGGTGTAAATGTTGACCTTTTTGCCATTTGTTAATTTTAGGGCCTGAGTTAGGGCTTTTAATTCAGCTCGCTGGGCTGATGTTCTGGCTGGCAGGGCTTGGGCACAGATTATTCTTTCCCCATCGACCACCACCGCCCCCGCCTTACGCTCACCGTCTCGTAGAAAGCTGCTCCCATCCGTATACCAAGTGGCATCTGCATCTGTTAGGGGCTGGTCAGTGAGGTCTTCCCTGGTCCCATGTGTCTCTGCAAGTATTTGCTGGCAGTCATGGGGAATCTCAGTGCCTTTCTCGGTGGCTGGTAGCAGCGTGGCGGGGTTTAGGGTGGCAGGGCTACCAAACTTGAGCTTTTCTGGATTTAATAGTAGTGCCTGATAATGGGTCACCCTGGCATTTGACAACCATCTGTCAGGAGGCTGTCTGATGATGGACTCCACTGCATGAGGTGTGATAACAGTTAAGGGCTGGCCCATAGTGAGTTTGTCTGAGTCTTTAACCAGGGATGCTACTGTCGCCATGATTCTCAAGCATGGGGGCCAGCCAGTTGCCACATTGTCCAGTTTCTTTGAGAGATAAGCTACTGGCCTTTTCCAGGGTCCCAAAGTCTGAGTAAGGACCCCTTTTGCCATCTCTTTATTTTTATCTATATATAAGACGAAAGGTTTTGTCAAGTCTGGCAATCCCAGAGCTGGAGCCGTCAGCAGTGCTCTTTTTATTTTGTCAAAGGCTCTCTGGTGTTCTTCTATCCAGACGAAAGGAGTCCCATTCTTTGTTAAAGGATATAGAGGAACTGCTATTTCAGCGAAACCCAGTATCCATAGTCTACAGAATCCTGCGCCTCCCAAGAACTCTCTGAGTCCTCTGGCTGAGGTTGGTGGGGGGATAGAGGCTACTGTCTGTTTCCTGCTTTCTGTCAGCCAACGTTGCCCTCCCTCCAACCTATAGCCCAAATAGTTCACCTGCTGTAGGCAGATCTGGGCTTTCTTTGCCGAGGCCCGGTATCCAAGTTCCCCCAGTCTCAGTAGGAGAGCCTCCGTACCTTGCAGACAG
>NW_008346093.1:1224265-1227281 GCF_000622305.1 Nannospalax galili | reverse complement strand
GCCAGATCACGGTGTAGAGCTTCATCAAACAGAGTAGGGGAATTCTTGAACTCTTGGGGAAGTCATGTCCAGGTTAGTTGCCCCGATATTTCGGCTTCAGGGTCTTTCTATTCAAAAGCGAAAATATCACGTCCAGGTTAGTTGCCCCGATATTCCAGCTTCAGGGTCCTTCCATTCAAAAGCGAAGATGGGCTGGCTAACCGGGCTCAGCCTTAGGCAGAAAAACGCATCCTTCAGGTCAAGTACAGTATACCACCTGTGGCTGGGAGGCAAAGAACTCAGGAGATTGTAGGCATTGGGAACAGTGGGGTGTATATCTTCTATGCTCTGATTGACTTCTCTTAGGTCTTGGACCGGTCGATAGTCATTCGTTCCTGGCTTTTTCACGGGAAGCAGCAGGGTGTTCCAAGGGGACTGACAGGGGTGGAGTATACCTATTTGCAAAAGTCTTTGGATGTGGGGCCTGATTCCCTCTCGGGCCTCTCTGCTCATAGGGTATTGCTTGATTGAAACAGGGTTTGCAAATGGTTTTAGAGTGACCACTATTGGAGGCTGATTGAATGCCAGTACCGGACCTCCTGTCTCGGCCCATGCTGAGGGGAATTTAACTAGCCAATTAGGTATATCAGGAGTTCCTACTATCGGTCCTTCATATAACCGATGTTCATCTTCCAGTCGCAGGGTTAATACCTGTAGTGGAGCTCCATCTTTTCCTTGTACAGTGACTCCTTTTCTGGTGAAGTGGATGTGGGCTCCCAACTTGGAGAGTAAATCTCTCCCAAGGAGGGGATATGGACAGTCTGGGACCAGTAAGAACGAGTGAGAGACCTGTCCTGTGCTGAGGTCCACTCTTCTTTCTGTGGTCCACCTATATGTCTTCCCTCCAGTAGCCCCTTGGACCCAGGCTGTTTTGGAACTCATGGGTCCCTTAGTTGTTGTCAAGACTGAGTGTTGGGCTCCTGTGTCTACCATGAAGGTAGTTAATTGCCCCCCTATCTTTAGAGTTACCCTGGGCTCAGGGGGGAGCTCCTGGCCCCGACTCCCCTAGTCCCCTAGGGTCAGGACTGGGGTTGTCTTCTTTTGGAGTTTATTCAGCTTCTTTGGGCATTCTCGAGCCCAATGTCCTCTCTCCTTGCAGTAAGCACATTGATCTTTGTCCACTCGAGGTCTTCTTTTATCTCCCAGGTCTCTACCTGGTCCTGTTCCCTGAACTACTGTGGCCAAAATTTGACTCAACTCTTTGTTTCTCTTTTTCTCTCTCTTATCTTTTCTGGCTTCCTGTTCTTTTCTAATTCTGTCCTCTCTTTCCTCTGAGGTCTCTTGCTTGTTGTAGATTTTCTCAGCTTCTCTTACTAAGTCCTGTAAAGAGTACCCTTGAAGGCCCTCCAGCCTTTGGAGCTTACCACGGATATCAGGAGCTGATTGTCCTATAAAGGCCATAATAATATCTGCCTGACGCTCCTGGGCTGTGGGATCAAAAGGGGTGTACATCCGATATTCCTTGGGTTATAGCATGTACCTTTGCCAAATTGGTTGGGTGCCTTCCGGCCCCTTTGAGACCCGCTAACAGAGTCTGGTGATAAAGACGGAGATGCTCCCTACCTGCCACGGTTTCAGGGTCCCAGTTGGGTCTAGTCAGAGGGAATTCTGCGTCTACTTCATTTGGGAGCATAGTAGGTCTCCCATCCTGCCCGGGAACGTTTTTCCGGGCTTCTAGGATGACTCGCTGTCTCTCCTCTGTGGTTAGGAGTGCCTGGAGAAGTTGTTGGCAATCTTCCCAAGTGGGTTGGTGGGTAAGAATAGACTCAATTAAAGCAGTTAAAGCCTGAGGGTCCTGAGAAAAAGAAGGGTTATGAGTCTTCCAATTATACAAATCTGAGGCTGAGAAAGGCCAGTATTGGATCTGATCCCCTACAGTTCAGAGGGGAAAAACCTGGGCAGTCCAGGTTCCACCAGAAGGACCCCCTCTATCTCTTCTCAGGCTCCACTTGGTCCCTGTTTCCTCGAGACCTTAACTGCATCCCTCCCACCTCCCCAGGTCGTCTATCCTCTCCTATAGAGGAGTCTGGGGAGGGGGTAACCACTGGATTTCCATGGGGACCCCCGGCTCCATCCCCCCCTCCATAGGCTGCCTCGGCTTCTCCTCCTTGTGGAGCTGCATAAGGTGGCAGCTGTTCAACAGGCAAAGGGGGGTAGAGGGAGGAGCTCTCGGGGAGAACTGGTGGAGCACTAGGATCCCCGCCTCTGTGACTGGAGGACTTCAAACCTTCCTGGGTGACCCTGATGGAGACTTTTGGTGGGCAAGCATGAGGCTTTCTCACCAAGAGGGGCCTTAACCAGGACGGGGGATCCTCTGCCAGATTCTCCCACAAAAGGATATAGGGGAGTTGATCCAGGTGGCCCTCTGGGTCAGGCCGGGTAATGACAGCCTTGACCTTGCCGATGGTGTCCAGGGAAAGGGACCCCTGGGTCGGCCAACCTACTCCAAAGGTGGGCCATTCAGTGGAGCAGAAAGTGCCAAATTTACCCTTCCTGATGCAAGGGCCGAATTTCAAAGCCTGCTCCTTCACCTCCGAGAAGTGAGAGAGGACTAAACCTTTAGGAGTGGCCTGAGTCTGGCCCATGGTGGAGGTCACAGAAGAGAGAGGGAGAGTGAAGATGCCACTCTAAACAATGATGGCCAGTGGGTATGCTTGTGGACGGGTGCCTGTTGTTGCCCAGTTTTTCTTCTGTGGGGGACGTGAATTTATCTGGGATTCACGCCTGGGACCCCCTTATCCTTCTATGGGAGTCTTTTAGTGGCGAGCACCCTATGGCTCTTATTTGCTCGACCCGTGCCCGCGGGGCTGTTTCAGTGGCCAGAGAGAGAGAGAAAAACAGAGAGGAGAAGGAGATACAGAAAAGCCGCCTTGTCTCCACCCGTGTGGGCAGTCGGGGTCCGCTAAGAGGGCTAAGAGCCTTTGGCTTACATCAGGGAGTAGCCCTGACCAGAAAACCTCAATTGCTCTTTTGCCTT
>NW_008346093.1:1200700-1223777 GCF_000622305.1 Nannospalax galili | reverse complement strand
CGGCTTTAGACATGCCTGGACATGCCCTGGCATGCCCTGACCCCCACCTGCTATTCCCCCCCTGTAGGACCCCCAGATTGGGGTACCCTACGTTCTCGGGAGGTTGCACCCCAATAACTCAGTCCTCAAATCAGAAGATGCAACAAGCATAAGGATTTATTGGCGTTTTGCAAAACGGACTTCCACCTCACTCGGAGGACAGAAGTCCAGAGCCCAGTTCACAGGTTTCTTTTAAAGACAAGCGGTGGCTATGTGCCAAGCAGAGGTAGGGGGAATTTCTGGGATGATTTCCAGCTTGGGCAGAGGAGCATGTAAAAGGTCAGCTCAGCTTGTTCTTAGCATTCAGAATTATTTTTTATTTTTACTTTCTTGTACAGTTTTTCTCAGGCCTGGGGGATTTTAGTTTAAATCCATTATTCTGGGGGCTTTGGATCCATCACTACTTGGTGCACAATTATAAAAAGAAATAAGAGTTGGAGAGATGGCTCAGTGGTTGAGTACTGGCTGCTCTTGCAGAGGACCTGGGTCTGGTTCCCAGCACCCACATGGTGGCTAACTACTCTAGTACCAAGGGACCTCAGCACCCTCTTCTGGCCTCCATGGGCACTGCAGACATGGGTACACTTACATACATGCAGCCAAAACCCTCATGCACATAAATAGCTGGATTTGGTCGTACGTGCCTTTACTTCCAACACTTGGGAAGCAGAACAGGCAAGTCTTCGTGAGCCAGCCTGATCTACATAGGTGGGTTCCAGGCCAGTCAGGGCTATATAGTGAGACCCTGTCTCAAAAAACAAATTTTTTTGGAGACAAGATCTTGCTATGTAGCTCAGGCTAGCCTGGAACTCTGGTTCCTTTTACCTTTGCCTCCTATGTGCTTGGATTACAGGTGTAGGCCAGTATGTCCACTCCAGGGAGATTTTTTTTTGTATTTTTGAGACAGGGTCTCCCTTTTCCCTGTAGCCTCAGCTGGCCTGGAACTTGCTATGTAGATCAGGCTGGCCTCGAACTCACAAAAGATCCACCTGCTTCTGCCTCCTGAGTGCTGGGAATAAAGGCATGTGCCACCACATGCAGCAAGATTTTCTTTAAGCCTCTTATAAAGTTGTTTAATAGGACTTGTAATATTTTTTTATATTATAACAAACAGTATTTTGTTCTTATGGTGCTGGAGATGGTATCTAGAACCCTGTGCATTCTAAACAAGTGCTCAACTGCTGAGCTGTGCACCCGGCCCAAGAAGTGTTTGTTTAAGAATAAACTTCTGGGGCTGGAGAGATGGCTCAGTGGTTAAGAACACTGGTTGTTCTTGCAGAAGACCTGGGTTCGAATCCCAGCACCCACATGATGGCTAACAACTGTAATTCCAGTTCCAGGGGATCCAACGCCCTCTTCTGAATGCCACAGCCATTGTACACATGTGGTATACTTACATGCTGCCAAAACACTGATATACATAAAAATAGATAAAAAAATTAAAACACCATTTTTTAATATTTTAATTTTAATTTTTATTTTATGTGTATGTGTGTATTGACTGCATGTAGGTAAGTGCACCCATGTCACGCAATGCCCACAGAGGACAGAAGAGGCCGTTGGGTCCCATGGAACTGGAATTTTGGACAGTTGTTAGCTGCTGTTTGTGCTGGAATTCGAACCTGCATCTAGTGCAAGAACAGCCAGTGTTCTTAACCGCTCCCCATAAAACACCATTTTTAAAAAAGGATGATGGCAGCTGGGCGTGGTGGTGCATGCCTGTAGTCCCAGCACTCAGGAAGCAGAGGCAGGCGGATCTCTGTGAGTTGAAGGCCAGCCTGGTCTACATAGTGAGTTCCAGGACAGCTGGGGCCACAGGGAGACCCTGTCTCAAAAAGACCAAAAAAAAAAAAAAAAAAAAAGGATGAAATTTGAACAAAGACCTAGATTTTACTTTCCAAAAACTGAAGTTATCCACTACAGTAACTTAGCATAGAGGAATAATGGAACACCTTTCCTAAGAGCTCAAGCTTTGTGGGGGCTTCCTCATTCTGTGTCTGCAGTGGCAGTCATGTAACAAGCGATTCTGTCTTCTACTTATGTGGTGGGTAGTTTTTGTGTATTTCTGGCAGATGTCACACAAGGGCCATGAGGTGCCACCCTCTAGGAATGAACCTCTCCCTGAATCTAGTTGTTTTGGCCTCGTTTATGAGTATAATTCATTATAGCCATTGATCACATACTGAACTTTCAGCCAGACTCTAGAGGAGTTGGGGGTGGAGTTGTCACCTAGGGGCCGCTAGTCAACAGTCAACATTAGCATATAAAAAGATACTCATCATTTTGAACATTCCAATGCTGGGCGAGTACTCTTAGCAACTGAGCTATGACTTTCTAAACCCTTAGGTCTTTAATCCCAACACTCAGGAGGCAGAGACAGGCAGATCTCTGTGAGTTCAAGGCTAGCCTGGTCTATATAGTGAGTTCCAGGCCAGCTGGGACTACACGGAGACCCAGTATCAAAAAGACCAAAAAAAAAAAACCAAAAACACAAAAACACAAAAACATTTTTTATTGCAATCTGGAAATGGAACCCAGGGCCTCTAGCATCCTAGGGAAGTGCTCTACCACTACGCCAAATCCCCGAACCCTTTGTCAGCCTCAAGTCTGGACTTACCTACTGATGGACATTTGGGGTACTTCCATTTGTGAGTTATTTTTTATAATGCTAATTTGGATAGTCATGTACAATTTTTTTTGTATGGACTCATACTTCAATTATATATTTTTTGTTTATTTTTCCTTAAAATATTCAGCTGGGGGTTTAAGAGTGTAGTTCAGCGGTACAGGATTTGTCTTGTATGTATGAGGCCCTGAATTTGCTGGAGTACCACACACAAAAAAATACTCAGTTGGGATTTGAAATTTCATTGCTGTTGTGCTGGAGAGAATAGTTCAGTGACAGAGTGCCTGCCTAGCACATGTGAGGGTCTAGATTGGATCCCCCAGCACCACACACAAAAAAATGTGGATCAGTTTGGAGAAAATATGTATTGTTTGTTTGTAGGTAGTGTCTTGCTCTAGCCCAGGCTGGCCTGGAACTCACTATGTAGCCCAGACTGGCCTTCAACTCAAGGCAATCCTGCCTCAACTTCTCAAGTACTGAGGTTACAGGTGTGAGCCACTATGCCAGGCTGAGAATGTAAAACTGGGGATGTAGTTCAGTGGTAGAGTGCTTGCTTAGTATCCTCAAGGTTCTGAGTTTAATCCCTAATTACCACAAGGGAAAGAAACAAAACAAACACATCAATATGGCCTGGTATAGTGGTGCTCACCCGTGTACCTTTAGTCCCAGCTCTTTGGGTGCCTAGGAAGGAGATACTTTGGGGACAGCCAGGACGGAATCACAGAGACCCTTTTTTTCTTTTCTTTTTTAAAACAGGGTCTCACTATGTAGCCCTGGCTGGTCTGGAACTTGCTAAGTAGACCAGGCTGCCTTAGAACTCACAGAGATCTGCCTTCTTCTGCCTGTAGTTCACTGATTAAAGGCATGTACCACCACACCTGGCTCCTTTTCATTTTTTTAAAGAGATTAAAATTTTTTCTATTTTTTATTATGTGTGTATGTGTGGGCACCCGAGGAAGTCAGAAGAGGGTGTCAGATCCCCTGGAGCTGGAGTTGTGAGCCACTTCACATGGGTGCTGTGAACTGAACTTGGGTCCTCTGAAAGAGCAATGCATACTTTTTATTATTATTTTATTTTTTTAAATTTTATGTATATGCGTGTATTGCCTGCATGTAGGTAAGTGCACCCGTGTCGTGCAGTGCCCTCGGAGGACAGAAGAGGCTGTTGGATCCTCTGGAACTGGAGTTACGGACAGCTGTTAGCTGCCATGTGGGTGCTGGGATTTGAACCCGGGCCTTCTGCAAGAACAGCCAGTGTTCTTAACTGCTGAGCCATCTCTCCAGCCACTGGTTTTTGTTTTGTGAGACAGGGCCTTACTGTAGCCCCAGTTGGTCTGGAACTCACAATGTAGACCAGACTGGCTTTGTTCTTACAAAGATCCGCCTGCCTCTGCCTCCCAAGTGCTGGGACCACCATCTGTGAGTTCAATGCCAGCCTGATGTACATAGTAAGTTCTAGGCCAGTTGGACTATCAAGAGACCTTATGTTAAAAAGACCAAAAAAGGGGGACTGGAGAGATGACTCAGCGGATAAGAACACTGACTGCTCTTGCAGAAGACCCAGGTTCAAGCCCCAGCACCCACATGCCAGCTAACAACTTTCTGTAACTCCAGTTCCAGGGGATCTGACAGTCTCTTCTTTCATCTGCAGGCATTGCATGACATGGGTTCACTTACCTACCTACAGGCAATTGCACACATACACATAAAATAAAAATAGCCGCGTGTGGTGGTGCATGCCTTTAGTCCCAGCACTTGGGAGGCAGAGGCAGGCAGATCTCTGTGAGTTCAAGGCCAGCCTGGTCCACATAGTGAGTTCCAGGACAGCTGGGGCTACAGGGAGACCCTGTCTCAAAAAGACCAAAAAATAAATAAAATATATTTTTTAAAAGACCCAAAAAGAAAGATTTTTAAAATTTTTCTTTTTTCTTTTTTTACTTTTTTAAAAATTACTTTTATTTTATGTGTATAAATGTTTTGCCTGCATGTATGTAAGTGCACAAGGTGCATGCAGTGTCCATGAAGATCTGAAGAGAATGTTGGATCCCCAGAAACTGGAGTTAGATAGTTGTTAGCCACCATGTGGGTGCTGAGAACCAAACCCAGGTCCTCTGGAAGAGCAGTACATACTCTTAATCACCAAGCCATCTCTCTTAAAGAGGTTTTTTATTAGCATATATTAATTGTACAAAGTAATGAATTTTTCATGACATTTCCACACACACACTAATGAGCTTCAATCATATTTACGTCTGTTACATTTTCTTTTCATCCACCTTTTTTTCTCCTTCCATATCCTTAGTAGATTTCTTCCAAAACAATTTTCATAATATATAATTATTTCATCAGATTATGAAATGTGTCATTTATTCAATCTATAAAACATTTTTTAAAAATTTTATTTGCCCTAGGCATGAAACAACTTTGGCCACCAAGCCAGGCATCAAGTTAGGATGAACAAAGGACACTATCTGCTTTGCCCCCCACTGATAGAAGAACAACAGCACCAGTGTGATGTCCCTTTTCCCATTGCCAGTGGGTCAACTTTAAAACATTTTAATGAGCTTTGTTATCCTTATTTTATGTAAAACAGTTTATTGAGTACACTGCAAGAAGGTGGTGGGCCAGGCAGTAACTGTAGTTGAATAGAGTTTAAAAAAGTTTTTTCTACAGAGGATCATTTCTACTAGTGTTCCATTACCACAAGCTTCAAAGGTTAAAATACAGGGAAAAAATACATACTGGGCTGGACATGGGAGAAAGAGAAACCTTGGGTTCCATCCTCAGCACTGCAAAACAAACAAAACAGTAAATAGGACACAGTTTTTATGGTTAGGCGTCAGGGATTAGGGCTAAGAGGGATTAGGACCGGAATGGGGCATGTGGCTCAGTGGGGGAGCATTTACCCAACAACATGTGCAAGGCCTAGAATTCCAGCCCCAGCACACATACACACACACACACACACACACACACACACACACACACACACACACACATATCAGGGCTTGCTTTAGTTGTGTTTCCTGCTTAGGGTCTTACAAGCTGAAGTCAACCTGTTGGCTATGGCTGCAACATCATCTGAGGCTTGACCAGGGAGGCAGCCACTTCCAAATTCCTTGTAATTGTAGAATTTATAGAATGGAGGTCTTCAGTCTCCTGCTGGATGTCTACTGGAGGGCACCCCTCAGCTCCTTGAAGCCAGCCTCTAGCCTTTGCTATTTAAGATGCTCCCAAGCAGCTGCTTGCTTTATCAAAAGCAGCAAGGTAGTGAGAGTCTCCTCATTAGATGGTTGTTTCAATCTTATCTTTAATACACGCATGCATTACATATAACCGGTCAATTTTGGTCCTATACACACTGGATGAGAGTGAATTATATACATAAAAGATGTGAAAAGCAAGAGGTGGGGGACATGGGAGCCATTTCAAGTGTGTGCACATTACACTGTTCCTGATGTATAATTCTCAAGTCCATAAAGAGACATATAAAGAAATGGTATTTTTGTTTGTTTGTTTGTTTTGGTCTTTTTGGGACAGGGTCTCCCTGTAGCCCCAGTTGGCCTGGAACTCACTATGTAGACCAGGCTAGGCTTGAACTCACAGAGATTGTCTTGCTTCTGCCTCTGGATTAAAGGTGTGTACTACTACATCCAACCAGAGATAATCTTGCTATGCAGCTCTGGCTGGCCTTGTATTTACTATGTAGCCCAGGGTGACCTGAGACTTGGAGCAGCCCTCCTGCCTCAGCCTCCCACATCCCAAGTACTGGAATTGCAGATGTGTACCACTATAGCCAGCTTTTATTTATAAGAGTGAAGGCATTGGGGAAAAGGTTTGCACTGTGATGCCCTTTGTGGTTCTGAAAATGTGAACGTATAATCAATGGATTAGATACACCCTTGGCCATAGAGATGGGTATTTATTTTCTGCGCTTTTTCTTAAAATACAGGGTCTTGCTATATAGCCCAGGCAATCCTGGAACTCACTATCCTGTTACCTTAACCTCCCAAGTGCTGGAATTAGAGGAGTGTACTACCAAGCTTGGCTCTGTCTTTCATTTTTAATTTATACTATGTTGCCAGACATTTTCAAATTCTATTTTAAAATTTTATTTAGTTTTAAATCTAAATGAAAATATATTGTTTTCTTCTGACTATGGCAGCAATGCATATTGACTGTAACTATTTTTCAGACAACAAAGTGTAAAAAAGAAAGTAACCAGCTATTGATTATCTCTTCTCCCAGAAATAGGTACTGTCAACATTACCTTCTCAAACTGTTTTCCCTTCTTATGTTTAGAAAGTACCAAATGCTAGGGTTGAATGAGTACTGTGGGCAGAGGTATCACATAAATTTAATGCTTAAAAAAAAACTGTTTTTCCTGTATGGATACAGATATGGCTACGTGTATTTTTTTTTCTTTTTTAAAATTTATTTATTATGCCGGGTGTGTTGGCGCATGCCTTTAATCCCAGCACTCAGGAGGCAGTGTGAGTTCTAGACCAGCCCAGTGTACATAGTGAGTTCCAGGTCAGTTGGGGCTATAGGGAGACCCTTTCTCAAAATGACTAAAAAAAAAATTTATTTATATATATTTTATGTGTATGAATGTTTTGCCTGCATGTATGTAAATGCAATATGCGGAGACCAGAAGAGCGTGTTGGATCCTCGGGAACTGGAGTTATGGATGGTTTTTACCCATCATGTGGGTGCTGGGAACCCAACCTGGTCCTCTGTAAGAGCAGCCAGTACTCTAAACCGCTGAGTCATTTCTCCAGCCCAACATCTTTTTTCAAAATCTTGTTTTCTTTCTTGGATATTTTTCTTTTTTTTAAAAAAATTATTTATTATTTTTATTTTATGTGTATGCGTGTATTGCCTGCATGTATGTAAGTGCACCTGTGTTGTGCAATGCCCACGGAGGTCAGAAGAGGTGGTTGGATCCCCTGGGACTGAAGTTACGGACAGTTGTTAGCTGCCATGTGGGTACTGGGATTCGAACTCGGGTCTTCTGCAAGAACAATCAGTGTTCTTAACCACTGAGCCATCTCTCCAGCCCGATATTTTTCTTTTTTAATTTGGTGCTGGGATTCGAATCCAGCTACAGACACACTCTACCACTGAGCTACACCCCTAGTCTCTGATATATCATTTTATTTATTTATTTTTTTGTGGTACTGGGAGTGGATCCTAGCATGTGAATGTGTTCCACCTCTAAGCTACATCTCCAGCCTCTCAATATTTTGTTTGAAACAGAATCTCACTGTATATTCTTGACTGTCCTCAAACTCTATGTAGCCCAAGCTAGCCCTAAACTTGTGATTCTCATGCATTAGCTTCCCAGGTGCTGAGATTACAGAATGTGCCACCACACTTGGTTTGAAGATATTTTCCTTCTTATGGTAATAGGGATGGAACCCAGAGCCTTGTTTGTGCTAGGCAAGTGATTTACCATGGAGCTATGTCCCCAGCCCCCTTCCCTTTTGTAGTACTGAAGATACATACCAAGGCAAGCACTCTACCACTGAGCCACACCCCAACCCTTTTTTCGCTTCTTATTGTCAAACAGATTCTCATTACCTTGTGCAGGCTGGACTTAAACTGACTCTGTTTATTTGTTTATGCTGGCCTAGAATCTGCTATGTAAGATAAGGTAGCACTACCACACCCAGTTTTATGGAGTGCCTAGGATCAGACCCAGGGCTCTGCACTTACCTAGGCTAGCACTCTACCAACTGAGCCACATCCACAGCCCCTTGAACTCCCTCCTGTAGCCCAGGCAGGCCTTGAACTTTCCATCCTCTTGCTTCAATCTCTCAAGTGATTGGGATTATAGGCCTGAGCCAATAGGCCTGGCTCTTCCAGTTTTTGATGTGTTATTTTTAAAAAAACTTATTTATTGTGTGTGCATGTGTGTGTGAGTGTGGATGTAGGAGTGTGGAAGTCTGAGTACAATATGTGAGAGTTGGTGCTCTCCTTATACTTTGTGAGTTCTGAGGATGGCGCTCAGGTTGTTAGGCTTTCTCCACAAGTGCTTTTTACCCACTGAGACACCGTGCCAGCACTGATATATCATTTTTAAGTGACTTGAAATTTCTGTATGAATAGAAATCCATATATTATGTATTTGTGGAGAAGCAAGTAAATACAGACAGTAAATTAAGACAGGAGAAAATTTGAGAGATTAAAGGCAAGATAGTGTTAGAAACAAGAAGAGACAAATGAGAAGATGGGGAAAGCTGAGGCCACCTGAGGACAAAAACATCACAGAAAGCCATGGACATGAAGGTACTGACAGAAAGAGGATGAAAGGGTCATTTATTGAGCTCCTACCTAATATTAACATCATTGCTCTCAAACTTCCAGTGCCATTTTAAGGCTGCAATTACTAATAATAGCTTTATTTAGGCAGGAGTCTGAGTCTCAGCAATATGAACCAAGCTGTTCATGGCCATGCCACCTGGACTGAACCCATTACTTTGTAAAGATCTTGGTTCACAGCATACAACCAGAAACTATTTAGCCAACGAACAGAGTAAAGACCGTCATATCCCCAAAGGACCCAGATCAGACACCTATTTCATTCCACCGAGTCAATTTTCCCTGTCTGGTAAGTCAACAGCAAGGCCTATTGCCCTAGCAACTACCCTCCAACTGCCATGGCAACCGCCAGCGCAGACTTCAGCCCTCCACCATGCCCCTTGGACATCTCCATGGCGATGCGCAAGAAGAGGAGGCTGCCAGAGCCCCGAGGCTGCGCCTGCGTATAGTGGCAGAACGCGGTGGACAGAAGGGGGCCAGGCTCCTGGGTGTGCGCAGCCGCATAGCGCCGCGGCTGTTCCCACTAATCCCGGCGCTGCGCACTTGCCAGCCAGTTCGCCTGTCCGGAGCCCGGCTCGCTGGAGCAGCATGGCGGGGTCGCCGCTGCTCTGCGGGCCGCGGGCCGGGGGCGTCGGCATTTTGGTGCTGCTGCTCTTGGGTCTCCTGCGGCTGCCTCCTGCTCTGTCCACACGGCCGGTAAAGGTGCGATCCCAGTCCGGCGGAGGGTCGAGGTGGGGGTGGGGAGGAAGATACGGGCTAGGGTCGGTGCTGCATCCTCGTAGGAACCAACTCCGGGATGTGCTAAGAGATAGGCAAGGGTGGCCTGGGCTGCAGATGACAGTCCACGCGCAGGCCAGGCGCGGTTTCTGGGTGTGAGGGTGCCGTTGCTCTGGGTTCAGAGATTTGCCCTCTCTATCCATCCATATCCCTGGCTTGGCATGACCTCGCCACGCCCATGGCCTGTGGCGCTGTCCATGACACCAGAAAACATTCAGGAAGGATGTTAGAGTATAGATATGGGCTCCTATGATGCGATGACAGCAGTGTATGAGTATTGTGCTCTTTGAATGTGTGCCCTTTGCTTTGCGTCTGAATGTCCTCCAATGGTGACATTCTGTGTTCAGGTGTGTGATACTAGGGATGCTTCTGTATGACATTTTTGTGGACCTGAGTTTTTGCTTTCACGGTGACAGTGTGTATTTGTGAATCTTTATGTGTGATGACGTAGTCTATGGGCGTGTCTTTCTGTGTATTTGTGCGTTTCTGTGTGAGTTCGTTTTAATTTTTGAAGGAGTGGTCCTTGCAGCTCAGTGTACACATTCCATGGTGGTTTGATTAGACTGAGTGCTAGGGGTCTTATATGTGCATTCAGGAGGCTGTTCTCTGCTTCTTTGTGGAGCTGTGCCATCGAAGAGAAAGTCATGATGTCTCTCTTATGCATTGTGTCTTTAAGGATGGTTATACCCTTACAGATACAAAGAGATCACCACTCCTTCAAAAAAAAATGATGTAAAGTGTTTGGTTGCTTGTAGTGGATGTGGCAGTGTTGAGTTGCATATATGACATATCAAGGGCATTAGAGAGAGAGAGAGAGAGAGAGAGAGAGAGAGAGAGAGAAGCTGATTGCTGGTGAATTGGTGAGTGATTTTCCCAGAGGCTGAGAGAGAGACAGAGACAGAGACAGAGAGAGACAGAGACAGAGAGAGAAAGCTGATTGCTCTTGAGTTGGTGAGTGATTTTCCCAGAGGCTAAGGGTGGTGAATGCTGACCAAGGGAACATGAAACAACTTCTTTATCCCTTCAAAACAGTCTGAATCAAAGAGGAGGACCTTTAAAATAATTATTTTTGTATGGAAGCTTATTTAACGTATATGTACAATTACACAGAATGATGGTAAAGGAACCCCCTTAACATAGCCGATACTCAGCTTAAGAAATAAAATATGACCAAAATAGAAGGCCTGTGTGTCCTTGGTGCCCTTCTTCTCTCCCTAACCATCATCTTCCATTTTCTGTTCATTGATCCCTTACTTTTGTGTGCAGCTTTTCCCAAAACGATCCATTGTTTAGTTTTTTTCTGCTTCTGGAACATAGAAATGGAAATGGAATACATCAGGCATCTGCCTTCTGGTAGTCAGTAAGGGTTACTAGGAAGTCCTTGAGTATCTGATATTCTTTGGTCCTCTGCAGCAGTATTCTAGAACTTGCCTTTGTGTGTGTGCGGGTGTGTGTGGGGGAGTGAGTGTGTGCGTGTGACTGTGCGTGTGGTTTTGTGGCTGGAACCCAAGCCTTTCTGCATCTAGCTCCAGCACCTTTTTGTGTTCTACTTTGGTGGTAAGATTTATTTATACTGAAGTGTATAGGTATAGTTCACTTAATTTTATTGGTGCACAATATCATATATCATGTCCTATGAGTACATCATGAGTATGTTAGTATGGTTTATTTCCTGGTCTTTCCTTTCCTCCCTCTACTTTTATGCTATTACAAAGTACTACTGTCATCGTTCAAGAATTTATGTCCAGTAGGGTCTGTGTGTAACAGCCTAGGAACAGGTCATAATCCTTGCTTCTTTTGAAGCCTTGCCAATTTGACCTTCAAAATTTTTTTGACATTTAATTTCCATCAGTATACTATTAGAGTCTGCATTCCAAACCTGGTATCCAGAAGATCCAGGGTAAGTTCTGAGTGATTAAGGCATCACGGGGGATGTGTGGGCCCTAGGGCTGTTTAGTGCTCTTTAGTGTGCTTGGAGATACTTAGATGTATCTCATTGCCTTAGAGACGACAGGAGTTTTGGTGAGGTACAGCGAATATGGTGGACATTTAAAGTCCATGGAGCCCCACCTCCATTTGGATGACGATTTCTTTCTTCCACACCATCTTCTCACAGGAGCCCCGCAGCAGCCTGAGTGCAGCATCGGTGCCCATGGCTGAGACGGGTGCTCCCCGCCGCTTGCGACGGGCGGTGCCCCGAGGAGAGGCGGCGGGAGCGGTGCAGGAGCTGGCGCGGGCGCTGGCGCACCTGCTGGAAGCTGAGAGGCAGGAACGCGCGCGGGCAGAGGCTCAGGAGGCGGAGGATCAGCAGGCACGTGCCCTGGCGCAGCTATTGCGCTTCTGGGGCTCCCCGCGTGCCTCAGACCCGCCGTTGGCTCTGGACGACGACCCTGATGCTCCCGCTGCACAACTCGCCCGCGCCCTGCTTCGCGCTCGTCTTGACCCCGCCGCCCTCGCAGCCCAGCTTGTCCCTGCGCCCGCCGCTGCGCTGCGACCCCGGCCCCCAGTGTACGACGACGGTCCCACGGGTCCGGATGTGGAGGACGCCGGCGACGAGACACCGGACGTGGACCCAGAGCTGCTGAGGTGCGGATGGAGGGGCGGGAAGGCGAGGAGGATGGGCTATGGGATCCGTTTTACCTTTCGGTGGCAAGACCACCGAAGTCCTAGGGCGGGGCAAAAGGATGGAGGCCTGAGGGAGTGAGCTCCTGCATCCAGGTTGTGGGACACAGATACATGACTGTTAGGACAGTGCGGGGCGAGGCTTCCTGGTCCTGGGGAGGGGATCCGGTTGATCCGTTTCTGCCGTGAGACGTAGGATGGAAAGGCAGTTTCTGGGATGGTAGGCTGGGACCTCTGCCCCGTCTGAAAGTAGTGGGCCCCACAGGCTTGAGTCGGGGAAGTACAGGCAGTATGGGGTTAAAAAGTTGTGCCGTCTGGGTTCGGGGCCACAGTGGTAGCACATGGACAAATCCTCACTAAATTCTGCTTTGCTTGGCAGGTATTTGTTGGGGCGGCTCCTCACTGGAAGCACGGAACCCGAGGCCGCAGCGGCCCCGCGCCGCCTCCGCCGTGCTGCCGACCAGGATTTGGGGCCGGAGGTGCCTCCTGAGGGTGTGCTGGGGGCACTGCTGCGTGTGAAACGCCTGGAAAATACAGCGCCCCAGGCACCTGCGCGCCGCCTCCTGCCTGCCTGAGCTCTGCAGTATCCCGCGCTTCCTGGAGTGCAGGAGCGCTCCAGCATGCCATACTCCCCCGCCAGCACCCCAGCACCCCTAAGATTCCCAAACCCTGACCCTTCAATAAATGCGATCTAAGCAGCTCTTTGTCTGAGTGGCAGGTACTAGGGTCAAGTGGGCTGGGTGATGGTGGTTGTTCTTAGATGAAGGCACAGTACCCATCTGGGCTCTGCATTGACAGGATAGGTCCCTGCCTAGTGTGTGCCTGTCCTCAGACAAAATCACCTAACAGGGACAATGGCAGTGGCATTGCAGTACTAAGGGAGGGGTTCCTGAGCTGCTCTTCTAGGTTTCACTGGGGTGGGGGCTCCTAGGCGGCTCTGAGTTCATTTTCAGCATCTGAACCAACACCTTCCAGGGCTCCACTGCCCTGAAGGCCAAGGGGCCATGGTTGGATGGGACTATTTACTCTGCCCTCAAGTATGTAAGTTTTTGCTCAAATGTCCCTTATTCCATAAGGCTTTCCTTGACCTTCCAGTTAATGTCTTCCATCATCTTTATTTAATTTTTGACTTGTTTTTTTCTTGATACAGGGTTTCACAATGTAGCCCAGGCTGGCTTTGAATTCAGAGATCCACCTGCTTTTGCTGGAATAAAAGGTGTGTCCCATCATACCTGGCCCCATAATCTACTTTAACATATAGCTTCTATCACTGTCTAGCCTTCAGCTGTACAAGAATGGGGCTTTTAAAAAGTGTTTTGTCTCTACATTCCTAGTATCTAAAGCAGTGCCGGGCACAGAATTTCCAAGGTCTTATTGAGTAGCCCAGGCTTACCTCAGCCTCTCAGTACTTGGAGTATAGGTGTATACCACTACCATGCCTAGCCCCCCCAAGTCAATTCTCATAATTCTCTCCCATGGGTGTGGTGGCATACACATGTCATCCCAGCACTTGAGAGGTGGAGACGGGAGAATCAGGAGTTCAATGCCAGCCTTGGCTATCCTACATATTGAGTTCAAGACCAGCTTGGGCTTTATGAGACCGTATCTTAAAACAAAACAAAACAAATAACAAACAGAAAACACTTGGCATTAGAGGCAGCATTGAAACCTGAGAACATTTAATGAATTTCTCACAGAACCTCTCCAAATGACATAACCAGTGCTAGGCAAGTGAAAATCGAACCCCTCACCAAGTGAAAATAAGAAAGGTGTCCATGGTAACTGCTACTCAGTGGGGAAGGGGGGTTTGTGTCAAGGGGATTATCACCTTGATGTGACATGGGAGAGGGGACAATTTTCTTGACTAATATCTTCAGGCCACAGAGCAGCCACAGCTACACATGGCCTTCTGGCGCCGGGTCTTCTCCTTGCTTGGTTCAGCCATGGCCTCCTGGGCCCTCCGGATTTCATGGACAAGCAGAGCAAAGGCTTCTTCCACACCTTGTCGGGTCTTGGCTGAGGTCTTCACAAAGGGAGCTCCCCACCTGTGGGCAAGGCCTGCAGCAGCAGCATAAGCATCTCCAGCAGTGGTCACCAGATCACACTTGTTGCCCACCAGGACCAGGGGCTGCTTGTGCTGAGGGGCCCAGCTGGACCACATCTGCTGCAGCTTATCCAGAGATGAGGGGTCATCGAGAGCAAAGACACCCAGCACACCATCACCAGCTGCCAAGCACTGGTCACGCAAGGCCCTGTGAATATCCTGCCCAGCTGTGTCCAGCACATTCAGAATGTAGCCCCCGTTATCCAGGGCCACCTCCTTCCAGTAGGAATCCTGGATAGTGGGGTCGTGGTCCTTCACGAAGCAGTGGTGGGTCATCTGGATAGTAAGCGCACTCTTACCCACACCACTTGCGCCCACCACCACTGCCTTGTACTCTGGCAGCTGCCTGCCAACATCTCTGCAGTGTGCCCAAGCCTCATGGCTCTCCTCTGGGGATCTGGTGCTCTGTGCACTGGTGCCCAGGTCCAAGATGTTAGACTTCGTTGGCAGTGCCATACTGCAATAGGCAGCTCAAGGAAGAAATGTAAACAGTAGATCCTGAGAGTGAGATGAGAATACTAGATCAGGGCAGACTATTTGGGCAAAAGGGGATCCTTAGGTGTCACTGACTAAACATTCTTAGTTATCTACTATGCTGTTTTCCCCTTCTTTTTGGGGGGTGAGGTGGGGGTGAGACAGGGTCTTAATATGTAGTTCAGGCTGATCTTAGCATTGCAGCAGTCCTCCGGCCTCTGCCTCTGCAGTGCTGAGATTACAGGTGTGTGCCACCACACCCAGCTAACCCCTTCTTCCTTCTAGAGATTAACTCTGAAGACAGGGTTTTTCTTTTATTTTTCTTTTGGCAAGCCTGGGGAATTAAACCTAGGGCCTCTATCACTCAGTTCAGTTATTCCCTCAACAACAAGGCAGGTTCTTTTACACACACACACACACACACACACACACACACGTGTGCATGCTTGCGATTTTAAAATTACATTTATTCAGGGAGGGGGGGCATGTGCCTGTGCCATAACATACATGTGAAGGTTAGAAGACACCCTGTGGGATTAGGCTATCTCCTACTATAATCTTGTCAGGCTTGGCAGCAAGCACCTTTAACTACTGAGCCATCTTGCCTACCCTGGGATTTCCAAACAGTTCTACTGAGATTAATTTGCCTCTCATGAAGTACACCCAGTTACAATGTGTGAGTCACAGAGTTGTGAAATCAACACATATAGTTGAATTTTAGAACTTTGTTTTTTTTGAGGCACTGTTTCACTAGGTAGCCCTGGCTGGCCTGGAACTCACTATGTAGACCAGGTTGGCCTCGAACTCACAGAGATATGCCTGCTTCTGGTGTAAAGGAATGCACTACCATGCCTGACCAAATTTTAGAACATTTAAAAAGTTTTTGAACATCTTTGGGCTTCCTTCTAGAGATTAACTCTGAAGGCAGAGATGGCTGAGTAGGTTAAAAGTACTGGCTATTCTTGCAGAAGACCCGGGTTCGAATCCCAGCACCCACATGGCAGCTAATAACCACCCTTAACTCCAGTTCCAGGGGATCTGACACCTTCTGTCCTCCTTGGGTATTGCACTATATGGGTGCACTTACACACATACAGGCAATATGCTCATACATATAAAATAAAAAATTAAAAAAATTTTTTTGAACATCTTTCTCTTCTGGAAAAGAATCCTTATTTCTTTTAGTGATCCCTCCACTGTAGGATGAGGGTGGGATTTTGTTTTGGTTGCTTTTGAACCCCAGCTTCATGCCAGGTGGTTGCCTGCTTCAAACTTTCCCACCCAAGGGCTTATATTCTAAAAGAACATTATACTAAAAGATCAATCAGGTCTGGAGATATATAGCTCAGCTGGTATAGTGCTTGCCTAGCATGCATGGAGCCTTGCGTTCAATCCTCAGCATCTTTTAAAACCAGCCTGGTGGCTCACACCTGTAATCCTAGACTTAGGAGGTGGAGGCAGAAAGATCAGAAGTTCAAGGTCATCCTTGGCTACCTATTAAGTTGGAAGGCAGCCTGGGATGCATGAGACCCTGTCTCAAAAACAAATTATGTGGTCTATTAACCACCTACTGTAAGGCAGGGACATAAAAGTACATAAAAACTAAGACAACTGGGGATGTGGGTCATTTGGTAGAGTGTTTGCCTCACATGCATGAAGTCCTGGGTTTGATGTCAGCATGCCATAAAATCAGGCAAGGGGCCAGCAAGATGGCTCAGTGAGTAACAGGGCCTGCTGAGAAAGCCTAACAACTTGGGTTCAATTCCCAGAATTCACGTAAAGGTAGGGGGAGAGAAACAACTCCACAAAGTTGATCTCTGGCCTGCCTCCACACATGCACTGTGGCTGGTACACACACAGACACACACATACAGACAGACACACAGACACAGACACAGACACACACACACACACACACACACAATTCAAACAAACAACCGGGTTGTCAGACTGGCTCAGAGGATAAAGGCACACGCTGCCAAGTCTGAGGTCTTGATGAGTTTGATACTCAGGACCCATATGGTGGAAGGAGAGAATCAACTCCTGCAAGTTGTCCTCTGACCTACACACACACACACACACACACACACACACACACACACACACCACAAAAATAAATAAATGTACAAAACATTAAAAACAAAATAAAAACCAAGAAACAAATGAACAATAACAAAATAGTGGTCACACATGTCTATACTCCCAGAACTCCAGAGGTGAAGATAGGAGGATAGGATTAGAAGTTCAAAGCCTCCTTGGAATTGGAAGCCAGCCTGGGCTTCGTGAGACCCGGCATCAAACAAACAACAAAAAGAGTAAACAAGGGCCCAGATGGTGGCATACACCTTTAATCCCTGCACTTTGGAGGCAGAGAATGGTGAAGGTGAATCTGTGAGTTCAAGGCCAGCCTGGTCTACGTAATGAGACCCTGTCTCAAAATAACACAATAACAAAAGCAACAGAAAAAACCCCAAACAGTAACAAAACCCCCAGTAACTACAACTAACCTTGACTGATGTGAACAGAACATTACTTTCTACATTTTATGCTGTCTATAATCTTTTTTTTTTTGCATCAGAGAACAAACAAGATAAGCTTTCATTGTTAGGTATTTTCATTATTATTTAATCTTTGTTGATTAATTCAAGAATCTACCTGTATGCCAAGCATTGTGATCTGATACTAAACAAAACACTTGACTCCTGGCCTAGAGAATCTAGGATTCTTGTGGAGAGACAATAAATATGATAAGTAAGGAAATTATCTTGCATAGTAGAAAAGGATAGGCCCACAGCAGGTGCTCAATTTGTGTTAGCTATTTAATAGCAAGTCATTAACTCAGTGAATGTTCCTCCATATCCGGTTGGGGAAGGGCCCTCCACCATAATGGTGGATGCAACACTTCTCTCTGGAAATGGGAGTGGAGTGGCAGTTTGGATGTAGATGGTGGGTTCCAGGTGTTCCTAGCAGATTCTGTGGAGTTTGGAGTGTCAGGATCAGGGTTGGGGGTAAGATTTCAGGTAGAGGAATCCTTGAAAATGGTCACTGAAGTGCTTACCCACAAAGGGGGACAGGATGAGCTGAAACATGAGAACAGAACTTTGGAGTACCACAGTGTCTGGGGACACAGAGAGGGAAAAGTCTGTGGAGACTTAATGAGGGGATAGGACTAGGATGGCCACAGTGAGGAGGCCCAGGTAGTTGGTGAGTCCAGGGAGGGAATGGCAGCAGAGCAGGTGGAAAGAAGTTGGGTTCCGGTATACTCTGGAGGTAGAACTGAACAATTTTCTTTCAAGATTAAAAGGCAATGGAGCAGGCAAGAATGACTCCTAAATTTGGGGCCAGAGTAGCTGCAGATCTGGAGGTGCTATAATCGGAGGTGAGTTAAGTGTGAGAAGGGTGCCTCCCCAAGGTCCTGACGGTTACTACAAGGGATACTATTGAGAGGAAGAGGCAAAGCAGGCCCCCAGGGTGGCCACACTCCCCTCATATTCGTAATACCCTAGAGAGGCTGAGGGCATGGTCTTCATGTCCGATACCAGCTAACTCAGAAAAATGTGAGGGGACTGGCCACAGGCCGCAGGGCTGAGACGAACTGGGTTCTCAGCTTTCTGATCAAGTTACACAGCCCCTTACCATGCAGAGTGCTATCCCTCTGAGCATCCCCAAAGGTCTCTGGAGAGCCCGTGGCTTCACTTTGAGGTGCCTGAACCAAAGATCTGGCCTCGCATCTCCGATCCAGGAAGGCAAGCAGAGGGGGAGGGGGGCTGGGCACATGGGGTCAAAGAAGAGTGGAAAGGGTACAAGGTTGCCCCAAAAAATCTTGAGACTCCCCCCTTCCCCCTTTTCAGGGTTAGTTTAGACAACTCTCCTGGTCACGCACTTTTCTGTGTCAGAGTCAGGTGGGCTGTAAAGTTCAGGGTCAGGACCCTAAAAAAGTGTGCCTGTGCACCTCCACTTCAGGCGCTAGTCAGGACAGTGGCGCCCGGATGCTCCTTCCTCCTCCCACCCTGAGAAGCAGCCGGGCTTCCCGCTCAGCGCGGGCACTCGAACCAATTAAAATGAGTGCGGGGCTCGCACTCCGGCCCAAGAAAAGGGGACCGGGAAAGGGCCCCTGGAACCCTGGGCGGTCTGGTCCGCGTGGGGCCGGGACCGCCGGCGCCCGGCTCACCTGTCTCCCAGGAGTGGCGGTCCGCTGTGGGGCGGCTGGCGATCACTGTGGGGCTGCAGGCGGCTCTGACCAGACCTACTGGGGGCTAGGATGCTCGCTACCCCCAGCGGCGGAGGGCGGGAACATCGGCTTTCCCCCTCCCACCTGCCCGCAGTCCCGACCCCTGACCCCTGCCTCCCCCTCGCTTTGCACATTGTGGAGAGCAAATGTGGGCGGGACCTCCACCTGCCCCTCTCTACTCTACGCCCCCTGCCAGGCCTCTCTCGCGCTCGCTCGTGCTCTCTCTCTCCCTCTCCTCCCCCCCCCCCCCCCCCCCCCGTCTCCACTTCGTTTGGGTAGACTCTTCTGGGGCCATTTTTGTGGGTGTGGTGCTGTGTCATGATTTGACCTGGAGGACCAAATTTTGGAACCTATTTTGTGAGTTCATCTTTGGGCCTAGGAAGCCCATGCTACAGCTTCTGCTGGGCTTTTTGGTAACTATGGGATAGATCTATCTTGAAGGTAAAGTTATAGGGGAAGGGCTATTTTTGGAGGACAAAAAGAACCTAATTTGATGCCTGCTGTGGTGGTGCACACCCTTAATCCCAGACTCCTGAGGCAAGCAGATTGCTGTTGAGTTAGAGGTCAGCCTGGGCTACATAGCCAGTTCCAGGCCCACCAGGGCTATGTAGTGAGACCTTGACCCCTAAAAAAATTAAAAGAAAAAAGAACTTGATTTGAGGCAAGAGTACAAATTATTAATCCCCCAGACTCCCTTGCAGCTATGTCTATCATAGGACAGAGTTCTGATTAATGAAATGTAAGATGGGACATCTGTAATGCTGGACTGGGCTGTCTTAGCATACAGGAGTATGCTGTATCTGGTCCCCAGCTCTGCTTAAAATTGGGTGTGGTGGCACACTCCTGTAATCCCTGCATTGGGGAGGTGGGAGAAGGATCAAAAGTGTAAGATCATGATGCTGGAGAGATGGCTCAGTGATTAGGAGCACTTACTGCTGATGGGTGTGGTGGAGCACACCTGTAATCCCAGCACTCAGGAGGCAGAGGCAGGCAGATCTCTGTGAGTTCCAGGCCAACCTGGTCTACCTAGTGAGTTCCAAGCCAGTTGGAGCTACAGGGAGACCCTGTCTCAAAAAAGACCAAAAAAGAAAAGAAAAAAGAGCACTTACTGCTCTTGCAGAAGACCTGAGCTCATTTCTCAGCTCCCATGTCTAGTGGCTCACAACTGCTTGTAACTCCAGCTCCAGGGGCATGTGCACACAGCAGCATACACATACACAGATACAGACATAAAAATAAATCTTTAAAACAAAAGTACAAGGTCAGAGTTTGAGACCAGTTTCAGTTACATGAGACTATCTTATAAAGGGCCAGGGGGTGTGAAGCTAGACCTTTCCTCTTCTTTTTGACTAAGTGGGTCTCTGGGGGTCATCTTGGATCAAAAGCAATTCTCATGTGGATTAAAATTCCAAAACTGTCCTCCAGTTATCCAACTCTGGTCAATGGTATTGCACCTTTTCCCCTCAGGATGACCACATCCAGATTATAATTGAACTCATTCCTATCCTCACCAAGCAAATCAATGAGAGAGAAGGGAAACAAGCCTGGTTGAGCTTAATTCTAGAGTTTTCTTGATTTCTTAACCTAGATGATTTCTCACCCTAGAGTTCTGCTAGGACTACCCTGTAAGCCCCCTATTTCTAAGGAAGGCATTCTATTTCTTATGAATTATATTATTTAATCTCCAGTAGAGCCAAACTATCTTCTCCATTTTCAGTTAGATTTCTTGGGCAACTGATGGGCGGGGTCTTGACTTGTTGAAGACCCACTCCTTTCCTTTCCTTCCTTCCCTCTCTCCCTCCTTCCTTCTCTCTCAGCCCTGCTGGCTAGGAATGTGGAGTCTTTAAAATTAAAAAGCTTTCTCCAGGTTTTGTTAACAACTTGAATTTTATTAAATATGCAACCCTGTCCAACTGTCCCCCCTTCAATGTCATTCTTGTGATTTTCAGGCCCTTCTTGGGGCCACTGAGCTGCCTCTCTTTGCTTCTGGGGTGCAGTAATGGTGTTTCTTGAGGAGGCAGTGGGCAGGGGCAGACCTACAATTGAACATCATAGTCCTTTAAAAGGATTTACACTTAAATAAGCACCTGGAGTGACTTGCAAAGGATATTCAGGTTTAAGGGAATAGTGAGACCAAGGTATAGGTTGTAATGAACTAAGCTGGTCTGTCTGGGGCCTCAGAAGGTAAACAGGAACATGTTCTGGGACTTAGTATGAACAGGGCATGTCCTCCCCAAACTTGTTCCGATAGGCCATGTTCTTCATATCTTGGAGATCCTGAGGAAGAGGCAAAGAACAAAGTAGGTGAGAATGAGGGTGGCTTAATTTGTCATGAGGAGACTGTCCTCAACTGTAGCCCTCAACCACTGCATCTCCTGCACTACTCCACACTCCTCCCCCAAATACTCATGGGGAAGCCATACAGAGGAGTCTGTGTTCTCCCCTCACTCAGTCACAGAAGGGATGTGTGTGTCAGGTTAAACAACCTGGCTAGGCTTACCTGGTGGTGTACATAAGCCTGACAGACGTAACACCAGGTAGACAGGTCAACACAGCTGAGGACCAGTGGGTGTTCAGAGGCTTCATGGTGGTGAACCATATGGGCATTGATATAACGGCTGCAGTACACCTGAAGTTGGGAAGTGAGTGTCATGGAGTGCCTGGCACCAGCCTGAGGGTTGGTGCTGGGCCAACCTCTACTTCCTTACTTTGCTCCATACCTGATAACAAGTCAGACACACCCAGTTTTCCTGGAGTGTTCCACAAGTCTTACAAGGTTGAGTGACATCCAGGCCTTCTGCAGGTACAGGGCACACTGCCACCAAATGGGGACACCAGGATAGTGGGGTCACAGCATAAAATATATCCTAGAGTGGGTAGGTAAAATTGAATAAGCCACAGACTGAACTGCCCCATTATGCATCATATGCCCCTGCCTAGAGGCATGAATGATCAGGAGGAAGAAGCCATGTCAGATTCTCCATGAGCTCACCCGGGCATCAAGGTCCCCAAATCCTCGTGTCAGCATCAAGTTGTTCATGTCCTGACCTCCAGTTGCCTCTCCTACTAGGGCCTCCTCAGATTCTGGAACCTCCTGGACAGATAGAAGGAAAAGATCTATCCGAGAGGGCCAGTTCTTACCCCTTCTTCCCTCTTCCCAGGTGGGGTGGGCTTTACCTGAGCTCCATCGCTTAGATCCAAAGTGCTGAGACTCCCAACCAGCTGGGCTGTGGTTTCCTGTACAGGTGGAACTTCTGGGGTCTGCTTGTCTGCATTTGAGGCTGGAGGACTTTGGATCAACTCAGCTTCTCCCATAGCCTCCTGTGAAGTGGTCTGATTAAGCATGCCTTCTCCTGTGGCTGCCTCTGAGGCAAAATGGCCCGTTGTGACACCTCCCTCAGTCTCCTTTGAGGTAGTGTGGTACAGTGTAACTCCCCTACTGGTTCTCTCTGAGGGTTGGCCCTGAGTGAGCACCACCTTAGCTGTCTTTGATTTAGTCTTGCCCAGAGAGGATTCTTTTGAACATAATGCCGACGTAGCCTTCCTCATGCTTCTTTCTGGCATGTTTCCTTTTGGCATGCTCGTTCCCTTAGCCAACACAGGATTAGCGGTTTTGGGTGACTTCTTGGTGACAATATTAGAACTGGAGTGCTCCTCCTTGTCTTCCATCTCTGGAACCATGGAAAAGATACCTGAATGTGGGTGTAGGTATATCCCCTTTCCTACTTCTAATCCTTACCCCTCTTTAGTTCTTTTTATTTATTATTTTTACTTTATGTGTATGCATGTATTGCCTGCAGGTAGGAAGTGTACCCATGTCATATAATGCCTGCAGAGGACAGAAGAGACTGTCAGAGCCCCAGGAACTGGAGTTATGGAC
>NW_008346093.1:1175606-1200320 GCF_000622305.1 Nannospalax galili | reverse complement strand
ATGGACGGTTGTTAGCTGCCATGTGGATGCTGGGATTTGAACCCAGGTCTTCTTCAACCGCTGAGCCATCTCTCCAGCCCTTTCCTTGAGTTCTTTTATTATTCCCAACTTCCCATGTCTACTTACTCATGATCCTCAAACTGCGCCAGTATCTGCGATGGACTTGGATGGTCTCAGTGATTGAGGCCAGGGCTCTTGGTTGTGGAGGCCGCAGCAAGGCAAGCAGGGGTGGTGGGTCTCCAAGGAGGGAGTGGGTACAGGCAGCCATGGACTCAGAGATGGATGCCAAGTTGTATCCTCCCTTTGTTAAAGAAAAGGGGAGGGAAGGTATAATGAGGGTTCATCAAGGAATTTGGAGGATCAGATGGCCTGAAAGTCTAATTAGTACTCTTCTTCATTCTAGGGCCCTAAAAGTCTGGAGTATAGGGTGGTACCAGGAACAAATGAGTATAACCCACATTTGTAAAATGGGCAGTATTCAACTGTGTGAGCTGGTTGTTGGGGAAGGTAAATTGTGCTGTCAAGTGCAAGGTAACAGTAACAATACTGGTAATAGTATTAATAACAGATTACACTTCCTGTTTGCTGTGTGCCAGATCCCATTTTATTTATGCATACTAATATATATTTAATATATTTATAGTTAGACATATTAACACAATCCTCACAAGGATAGGTGCTCAACCTGTACAGCAACCTGCCCTCATGCCATATACAAAGAAAACATGTCTTCACATTGTCCAGGAACCCCTGGCCTTGTATCATAGAAAGCACTGGCATGACCCCCACGAAATGGACATGGTGGATTCACCAAAATCCCCTATCCTGAGATAGGACAGGAACAACTAGTATTCTCTCTGCATGACCCCTAACTTAGACTGTTTTTATACTCCATAGAAACTTATTTCTACTCTTTTTGCACATAAGGAAACCAAGGCTCAGTGTGGTTAGATGACTTGTGTGAGATCACAACAATTGAAGAGGCAATGCTGGTGTTTGAACCATGTTGTTGTTATTATTACCTGGTACCAAGGAACTGAACCTAGGGTCTAGCAGATGCTAAGCAAGTGCTCTACCACCAAACTACTAGTCCTTTGCCTTAGTGCATGTTCCTTTTTATTTTTTCTTGTCTTTTTGAGACAGGGTCTCCCTGTAGCCCAGCTGGCCTGGAACTTGCTATGCAGACCAGGCTGGCCTTGATCTTACAAAAAAGATAGGCCTGCCTCTACCTCCTGAGTGCTGGGATTAAAAACGTGCGTCACTATGCCTGGCTCCCTAATGCACTTCTTAATCACCACTCTAGCTTTCCACAAGCAGTCCTACCTAGGCAAACTACAAATGGGACTTTTTATAAGCCAGTTACTTTCTCTATGACTTTGTGTCCTCATCTGTAAAAGTGAAAATAACATCAATGTTTGCTGAGAGGTCAAGTTAATGTCTGAATAATGCATAACAGTAGGAAGACAGGGCATCTTTACAGTCCATCCTGTATGTCAGGCACTCATTCATGATTAGCCAGCTCTATCCAACAAATTAGGGAACCCCGGGGCAAGGGGTACGGGGCACTGAATCATTTACAAAAGTTCAGTGAGCCTGGCATGGTGGCATATGCCTTTAATCCCAGCACTCAGGAGGCAGAGGCAGGCAGATCTCTGTGAGATCCAGGCCAGCCTGGACTACACAGTGAGTTACAGATCAGCTGGGGCTACAGGGAGACCAAAAAAAAAAGCTAGGTGTGGTGGTGTGGTGGTTGCACACCTTTAATCACAGTACTTGGGAGGCAGAGGCAGTCGGATCTCTGTTGAGTTGGAGGCCAGCCTGGTCTACATAGTGAGTTTAAAGCCAGCTGGGGCTACAGGGGTGAGGTTTAAGCGACCTGGGGGTATAGGGAGAGTCTCTACACACACACACACACACACACACACACACACACACACACACACACACCCCAAGAAAGAGATCAGTGAGGTGAGGCTGGGTGTGGTGGCATATACCTTTAATCCCAGCACTCAGGAGGCAGACGTCGGTGGATCTCTGTCAGTTCAAGGCCAGCCTGGTCTACACAGTGAGCTCCAGGTCAGCTGGAGAGACCCTGTCTCAAAAAGAACCCTCCCCCAAAAACTAAAAACAAAAAAGAAAAAGGTCAGTGAATTTTCTGTCTCTGTAACATGTTAGGAATTCAGGTAATGGTGAAAAGCAGCCCCCCAGAACCATCTGTTGAATATTTGTTCAAGTCTCAATTCTGCCATTTTAAGTGTATGATCTCAGGCTAGCCATTATTCTACTCTGTGCCTCAGTTTCTTGATGTTTTATTTTTTGGGGAGGAGTTTTCTGAAACAGAATTCTATGTAGCCCAAGTTGACCTCAAACTCAGTATTTAGCTGAGGATGACCCTAATCCTCCTCCCTCCACCTCCCAAGTTCTAGGATTACAGGCATGTACTACCATGTTCAGCTACTTCCTCTGATCTTGAGAAAGGAAAATGATGAGTCAAACATACTCTACTTTACATGCTACTTTGTCAAGTAAACTTGTAATGCAAAAAAGTGTGGAGGAGAGTAATTTGCACATAGTGAGTGCTTAAGACTCCTAATACTATTGTTACTGTCCTTATTAATGTCCCAGGTGGATCTGTACTCAGGAGATTTTAGGAAACTGTCCCAAGTGCCATTGCCAACTCTTCCAAACTACCCTCCCACCATGGGAATAGGAACCAAGAGAGAGAATTACCTCTAAAATAAGGATAATGTGGCCATTGGCAAGGCCCATCAGCAGATGGGTAAGGTGGGCATAGCCCTCCGGTGTCACCTGGCAGCCACCCAGTGGGTCTCCTTGTGCTGCATCAAAGCCAGCTGAAACCAGCACCAGTTCTGGATTAAACTGCAGTAAAAGAGACACATGAGCATGAGGGGGAAGGCGTGGGTAGGTGGTAAGAGATGGACATAAGGACAAATAGAGGCATGGAGACAAAAGTCAGAGACTGGGAATTGTAAAAACAGAGACCTGAAAATAAGGAGAAGACAGGGGAACATAAGAAAAAGAGCCTAGAGCTAGGAGAAACAGACAGGCTCAGTCTGTCAGAGACAAGGACATATCTGACATAGACTTAAGCTATGTGGAGATGCCGGGCATAGTGGTGCATGCCTTTAATCCCAGTACTCGAGAAGCAGGAGCAGGTAGAGCAGCAGATTGAGGCCAGCCTCAATAGCAAGTTCCAGGCTAGCTGAGGCTACAGGGAGATCCTTTCTTAAAAAAGATGCCCCCCAAATGTAGGAGTCATGAAACAGATATGGATCACAGAGACAAGACAACATGGAGATTCAGATGTCAAGAGGTAGTGCCAACAGAAATGTAGAGACAGAGGGATGTCTTCTCTCACACACACTACAGTCAAATATGGGACACATATGCATACAATACAGGCTTTTATACACACAGAATATGTAATAATACAAGTATACAGACAGGACTACAAATCGCACTAGTCATACACATATACTTGGCTTCTCAGAAGGACAATAATACACAACCACCCCTGCATAGTCATAATCATATACATGCCTTTGCCACAGTCACAATGGTCACACACACACTGCTGTGCCATTGGGAAGCAGTCATTTGCACAGTTGTGCATAAATACATGTACAAGGTAGTCTCTACCGCTGTGCATAGCCACATGCATACAGATCTAAAAGCACACTCCAAGTCCAGGTTTGCATAGTTGTATGCACACTCATGCTTCACTGTGTCAGTTACACATATGCCATTGGTCCTGCCCTCTATTCACATACAGCAAGGCCATACTCCAGTCAGAGCAGTTGAAGAGACCCATACACAAACAGGTAAGCCCAGTCAAAGAGACACAGAGATAGGGATCCCATTGAGCTTCCACCTTCAAAGCGTCACTCTCAGACTATCACAAGAGTTAGCAGCATGCAGTGACATACAGTATCTGTCATACCTATCACACACAGAAAGGAGATGATAGCCACCTGTGCAGCATCACAGACGTATTCAATCTCCTGCCTCCCTTGTACACACAGTTCCACAGAGACAATACTGTCTCTGTCACTTATGACCACCCTTATAGTTATGAACTCATGATGGCAGACACATAGGGCATGGATCCAGCCAGGCCACACAGACCACTACAGCAAATCCAGGAGACACACACACACACACACACACACACACACACACACACAGAGCCAAGACAGTTGCTCAGAATGTCATTCATAAAAGGCACTCACACACAGCCATAGTCAGACAGATACATAAGGCCATTACAGCTACCCTTGCCCCAGCAGGTAGTCAGACTGGCATGCTGAGGAGGCAGATATATGTTGCCACCTGCACAGGTGTCATGTAATAACCAGAGTCTTACCTCATAGGCAATGGGAAGTACCAGACGATGCCAGGCAGCCAGGTAATCAGCGTCACCCATGCGGGGCCCATTCCAGGGCACATTTACAGTGAAGCCCGTGCCTGCAGCATGGCCTACTTGGCTGCTAGAACCCTCATCTCCCATGGGGAAGAAGGTGCCACGATCATATCGGTGCAGGGACATGTATAATACACTGCCAGGGAGAGGATTGGATGAGAAAGGGGCAATGGCTAGGGCTATTTAGGGGCTCCAAGCATACCTGCAGCATGGTTCAGTACCCTCCCCCATCATACTCTTGCCTCTAGTTCCATCCCTCACCTGGGGTCATCCTCAAACATGTGCTGGGTTCCATTACCATGATGAACGTCCCAATCCACGATCAGTATCCTGTGGAGGGGGATAGCTCCTTAGTAACATTGGGACACCTAGCCTATAGGAGAGGGCTATGGATAGACCATTGGGGTCTTCAGAGGCATTTACCTGTTGCTGGGCAGTAGGACCCTAAGTCTCTTGGGTCCTACTGAGCATTAGCTATCATTGTAAGGATGAAGGCTCAACCTTGGGGCCCAAGGGCTTTACTGTGGGCCTGAGCAAGTGCTCAGGGCTTGGTCCTAGGCTCTTATAGGGACTAGGAAATAGGGCCTTAGACCTGGGTAGTTAAGTTGCATGTGTCACACCCTGGGTCTTTTGGAGTAAGTATTGGGGGCCTGGGCCTGGCTCTGTTGGGATTATAGTTAGGGGTCAGAAACACTGGTGTAAGACCCTGGATCCTAGTTTAGTGTTTGGATGCCATGATTTGGTGGTCCTAGCAGGGTAGGCACTGAGACAACCCTTCTGGGTCTTTTCTGGTGAAGTTCTGGGCCAGTAGATTCTTGTTTCCGTGAAAGTCTCTAGGGCTGAAGCATGGGCCTGCCAACTAAGTATTGAGGTAGGGTAGGAGGTTCAGGTCCCTGCATGAGCAGGTTATGGGGTATCTGGGAGCCCTTACCGCAGGGGACGCCCAGCAATGGCTTGTGCATGGCGAGCAGCCACAGCCACAGAGTTGAAAAAGCAGAAACCACAAGCAGCATCCTGCTCTGCATGGTGTCCTGGGGGACGTACCACAGCAACTCCATTCAAAACCTGTGGAAGGATCAGGGAGGAAGACTGGATCCCTGGCCCTCATACTCACTCTCTCTTTTTTTCCCTTTCTCCTGTCTCTGTCAGCTGCAGCTGGTTCCTTTCAGCAAGCAGAGACTCTCCCATTGCCTCTGTCCTCAGGTCTTACTCAACTGTCAAGGCGTTGTAAGTGACAGGTGGTCTTCTCTATTCCTTTCTAGCCAAACCACACTGGCACCCAAAGAGGACACACCTCTCCTGAGAGCACAGCTTCCACCAGGCAGCAGGTGGCTCCTGCAGCAAGTTGCGCACAGGCAAAGGTGCTGGGGCAGATGTAGATGGAGTCAAAGTTAGCACCTTCACGGTGCAGCTCCCGGGTTTTCATCTTTTCTGTGGCCTGGAGACGCTCCACGTAGTCAGCACTAGAGGCACAGGTAGGAACACTTGAGGAACAATGATGTGGTTCTTTCCCCTTTCAGCCACAGGTCCACCCCCAGACAAGAACTTAGACCCCTCTGAGTAGGTAGTAGCTCTACCCATCCTGGAGGAGAGCTGTAGGCCCCACCCATAGAGCATCCCATAGTCCTGCAGCTGGCCTACACCTGGCACAGGGTCTGACCTGTGGCAAGTGAGCAGCTCAGCATCCATGGCAGGCCGCACTGGCAGGATGAGGCATCGTGAGGCAAGGCCCAGCTCCTCCAGGTGGCACATGATCCGTAAGATGCGCTGAGGTGTCTCAGGGTGGTGGCTAACAGTGGGTGAAACCAGAGTTAGGGGATTAATTGTATCCCTCAGAGTGATCCAACTATCACTTACTCCAGCCCTCTGACTGCATACTTGTCCCACAGGTTGCAGTGACTCATCATTCTTTCATCATAGACTAGTCCAGTGCGATACTGCAGTACTGGCCATGTATCCATTGGTAGTGCAGCAGCCTCCCAGGGTCTTTCCTCTTCGTTCTCTTCCACCTTGTTTTCTTCCACATCGTCATTATCTTCCTCTGGGGACTCAACTACAAGAGGGACTCAGATCACCCTACTTCTGGAACCTGGATCGATCATACTCTGGGATAAATGTGGCCCAGACATAAAAAGGGATAGGATATCTAAAACCAACCCAAGTAAGAGAGGGGGCCTGGTCCTCTCTACCAAGGCATCCCAGGAGAGTAAGAGGAGATCTTGGGGGACTGGAGAGATGGTTCAGCAGTTAAGAGCACTGGCTGCTCTTGCAGAGGACCAGGGTTTGATTCCCAGCACCCACATGGCAGCTAACAACCATTCCTAACTCCAGTTCCAGGGAATCCGATGCCTTTTCCTGACTTCCACAGGCATTGCATGACAGGGGTACACTTCTATACATGCAGGCAATATACTCATACACATAAAATAAAAATAATAAATAAAATGTTAAAGAAAGAGGAGATCTGGAAAAATACCTCCCAATAGCTCATCCCATGCCTGCTGCATCATGCCCACTCCCCACCTCCTACCTGATCGCACAAGTGTCTCCCAGAAGGGCTCAAGGGCTTCCAGAGTATAGGAGAGTGAAGTTTGGGCACTGGGTGAAGGGGAAGCAGAAATATGACAAAATGGCCCCCAGGCAGGCAATAAGGGCTATCTTTTCCCTTGTTCTACCCAGGCTCACCTTCTACAAGGTGCACCAGGGGAATCCAGCATGGGGCAAGGGTCTCCAAGAAGGGTGTGGAGTGATGCACTGACACCCTTAGCCAAGGCATGTAGGTTGTAGCCACCCTGGGGAAGGAGTTGTCAGGGGAGGTGAACAGAGGGGCAGATATTACCAGGGACAAATACTGATAATAGTAACAATACTTGGGTACATGTCAAGAACAAGGAATTTAGAGGGTGACTTCATTTAATTCACTGGACAATGATGTAACTGTTTTGCCTATTTACTTTAAGAAAAGCAGAAGCACAAAGAATTATGAAGTAGAAATTCTGGGCCAGAACTTCCTGTATACTTGAAAGCTCTGGTTTTGTTTCTGGTGGTCCTAGAGATATACAGAACATGCTGCATATACTAAGCAAGCATTCTACCTTTCGACTACATCCCCCAAGGCCCAAAAGCTCTGTTCTTAAGGTCTCCAGGGGGCCAGCAAGATGGCTCAGAGGTTAAGGGTCCTTGTTGGCAAGGCTGGTGACTTAAATTCAATTCCTGGGATCCACATTGCTGAAGGAAAGAACTAACCCCTGCAAGTTGTTTTCTGACCTCTACATGCACACCATGGAATGCACACAGACACACAGACTAAACAAATACAAAAATTTTTTTGTTGGTGTTTTTGAAGCAGGGTCTCCCTGTGGCCCCAGCTGTCCTGGAACTCACTATGTAGACCAGGCTGGCCTTGAACCCACAGAGATCCGCCTGCCTCTGCCTCCCAAGTGCTGAGACTATAGGCGTGTGCCACCACGCCTGGCTACACATACAAAATTTTAAGCCCCCTTGGATCCACCATCTGAGATAAAGGTGAGTTACTTACCTCCAGAGACAGAATCAACTTGCCTCCTGCCAGACCCATAAGCAGGTGCGTTAGCTGGGCAAATCCTGCTGGAGTGGCAGCCATCTCTCCCTGAGGGGACATGAAGGATGACCCTGGCTCAGTACAGCCTGCTTTGCCTGTCTGATACCCCAGAGAGCCTGCCTTACCTTGGGATCCCCTAGGAGGGCATCAAATCCAGCAGCCACCAGGATCAGTTGAGGCTGGAACTGAGGAAGAGAACAGACTATGTGAGAATACCTGCCTTCATGAATCATTCCTCAATGTTGCTCCTCACCCCAAAATTTCCTAGATCTCCAGGACCTCAAAGGCAACTGGCAGCAGGATGTGCAGGAAAGCAGCAATGTAGTCAGCATCCCTCATTCCCACCTGCAGATACATAAACATGACAAGACAGTCACTTTGCCTAAGCCAGCAGGAGGACAGGGCTAGGCCTCACTTTGGGTGGGTGTCTACTGACCTGGTTCCAAGGCACATTGATGGTATATCCTTGGCCTTGGCCAAAACCTGTGGTAGACCAGTTAGAAGCCTTAAGGTGGGGCCAGAACCGACCTTGCTCATAGCGGTGGATGGAGAAGTAGAGGACACTAGGGGCAGAGAAAAGAAGAGTTGAAGATTGCCTATCAAGTTGAAGATCCTGAGTTCAAGCCGGATGTGGTGTTGCATGCCTTTAATCCCAGCACTCCCTGCAGATACAGGTGGATCTTCATGAGTTGAAGACTAGCTTGGTCTTCCAGGCCAGCTGGGGCTACAGGCAGGAAGACTGTCTCAAAAAGACACAAAAAAAGGCCCTGGGTTCAATCTCTAGCATAGAAAAAAGGACAAGAGAATTGGAGAAGTCAGACCAAATAATCCCAGTTCATAGCTGCAATGGCATATTCAACTACTCGTTTCCTTAGGCAATCACTCATTCATTCTCTCTATTAATTTTCCCATCAATTCTCAACTCATGCTTATAATTCTCATAATTATTCAATAAGTTTACCATTCCATTCACTTAGCAATTTATTCATTCTCTCATTCATGAATTATCCTACTGGTTTACCCATTTTTCTACTCATTCATTTGGTCTCCCACCCGATCCCTTCTGTCAATAAATATTCCTGCCCCTTTAGTGTCTATCCAATTCCAGACTCAGGTCTAAGATCTCAAAAGCTATTGAGTTTGTCCGAGAACCTGGGAGATGCTGACCCTGTGAGAAACTCTCAATCATGTCTGCTCATTGCCTTCCTCAGTGTTATGACCTCAAGGTAATAACAGCAGGATAAACCCCCGTAACACACGAGGCTCATGGTGCACTTATCTTGGGAAATCAGATAGGGCTGAAAAAAGCCTCAGTCCATGCTAGAGAACTTAGTGATTCCACCAAAGGAAGTGGAGAGATGCAGATGCAGAGGCCAGGAATAAGGAGAGATGGGGCTGCCTCCTGAGTGTTGGGACTAAAAGTGCATGCACCACCATGTCTGGCATGGGACTTGGTTTTGTGTGTGGAGTAGAGGATGCTATCTAAGGCTGCCATACCTCCATCAGTGAGGGCCTTCCTTTCTCAACATTTCACAAGCCATCTCTTCTACTACTATTTCATGAGAAAGTGCTCACAGGGGTGAGAGGAACCAACATGCACAACAGATGCCAAAAAGACATGATGTGTAGGTTCTGGCTGAAAAGATGAAATGCACAGCTTCAGGCTGAAAGGATATGATGTACAGATTCTGGCTGAAAAGACATGATAAATGTGTTCTAGCTAAGAAGACATGATACTCAGGTTGAGACTGAAAGGACATGCTGTACAGACTCCAACAGAAATCACAGCAGGGGCTGTGAGGGCCTTACTCTGCTTGAGGAAAACAAAGTAAATAATGTACCATTCATCTGTTCATTTATCTACCCAATCATCATCTATTTAATCATCTTTCCCTTGCCTTGTTCCAGTAGTCTAAGGCAGCACCAATCTCCTTTTTACAGGAAATGCCAAAAATAGGGGTAAGCTATGAATCTAGACAAATTTAAGAGATGTCTCAATAAATGCTGAAAATATAGCTGTAAAATGTAAGCCATGGATATAAAAGGATTCTTAAAATTGAGCAAAAATATCTTGGAATTGGGGAATGAAACCAACATAAAAAGCTCTAGTCTTGCCAGGCGTGGTGGCACACGCCTTTAATCCCAGCACTCGGGAGGCAGAGGCAGGCAGATCTCTGTGAGTTCGAGGCCAGCCTGGTCTCCATGGTGAATCCAGGACATCTGGGGCTACAGGGAGATCCTGTCTCTAAAAGGCCAAAAAAAAGCTCTAGTCTTGAGTGGGTAAAGGATGATTTTTAAAATTTTATATCACGCCGGGCGTGGTGGTGCACGCCTTTAGTCCCAGCACTTAGGAGGCAGAGGCAGGTGGATCTCTGTGAGTTCGAGGCCAGCCTGGTCTACAAAGTGAGTTCCAGGCCAGCTGGGGCTACAAGGAGACCCTGTCTCATAAAGATCCATCATCCCAGCTTGGGCCTAGGCTCCTTCACGCTGCTGGAGAACCACCTGGTAACCTGCCTGGAGCCATCCTATCCCTCCAATAAAAAAAATCAAACCCGAGAATCTGAAACACAGACCAATTAACTATTCATATTTGATCAGAACAAGCTACAATGACAATAAAAACAAAACTAAATTTCAACTCAATAAAGGCAGTCTAGAATTTTGTATCAAGACATATAGGTCACATTGAAAAAATAATATGAAAAACCAAGATAATATGTTTTCACTGAATTTCACCAGTCCTATAGAAGTGTTCAACAGTGAGAATTGTAGAGTAACCCCAGGACACAAAAGTTAAAAAAACAATTTTATGTTTATAAAGAATTCAAGGATTTTAAAGAATACACAAACAACTCATTGAACTCAAACAAGATAGGAATAAGCTCCAATATCCAGCTTAATAAAATGACAGAGACAATTCAGGATTTGAAAGGTGAATTCACAAAAGACATAGAAAAACTGAAGAAAACTCAAGCCAAAATGAAGATAGCATTGAAAAGCTCAATAAGCCAATTTGAAACAACAGGAAAAAGCCTCAAAAGTAGAATGAATGAAATGGAAAACAGAATATCAAGACTGGAATTGAACTGTTCAAGCAAAGAATACGAAAAATTAAAAAAAAATCCATAGGAATATGCAGGAAATATGGGATACAAAGACCAAATATATGCATCAAAGGCATAGAAGAAGGTGAAGGCTCTCAGGACAATGGCATGGACCAGACCTTCAACAGGACTAAATTTAAGGAAATTTCCCTAAATTAAGGAAAGACACAACCATACAAATACAAGAAGCACACAGAACATCAAATAGACAGGACCAGAACAGAAACTACCTGTGGCATATCATAGTAAAAACACTAAGTATACAGAAGAAAGAGAGGGTACTGAAAGCTGAAAGAGAAAAACAAGTTACATATAAAGGAAAACCCATCAGAATTACAGTTGACTTTTCAATGCAAACTATAAAAGTCAGAAGAGCCTGGAGCAAAGTATTCCAAGTTCTAAATGATCATAGATGCCAATCCAGAATACTTTACCCAGAAAAACTGTTTATCATAGTCCAAGGAGAAACAAAAATATTCCATGATACAAATAGGCTGAACAAACTCATGTCTACCAAACCAGCCCTACAGAGACTACTCAAAGCAATACAAAGCACCCAACAAAGGAATGACCATACCCAAGAGGCAACAGAAAGAAAACAAATGAAAGTATAATTCATTTATGGTTCACAGAAACACAAAATAGGACTAAGAACACAAACAGAAAAATAAAATGACAGTAACCAATATACATCTTTCAATAACAACTTTAAATATCAATGGCCTCAACTCCCCAGTAAAAAGACAGGCTAGTTGAATGGATTAAGAAAAAAGATCCAAGCTGGTCATGGTGGTACACACCTTTAATCCCAGCACTGGGGAGGCAGAGGCAGGTGGATCTCTGTGAGTTCAAGGCCAGCCTGGTCTACACAGTGAGTTCCAGGCCAGCTGGGCAACAGGGAGGTCCTGACTTGAAAAGACCAAAAAAAAAAAAAAAAAAAGCCCAGGTTCAGATGGATTCATAGCAGGATTTTACCAGACCTTGAAAGAAAATATACAACCAATACTATTTAAATTATTCAAAAAGATAGAAACACAGAGAGAATTCCCAAACTCCTTCTATGAAGCTAGTATTACTCTAATACCAAAACCAGGTAAAGTCACAACAGAAAAAGAAAACTATAGGCCCACGTCCCTAATGAACATAGATACAAAAATTCTCCACAAAATACTTGGAAATCACATACAGACATATCAAAGAGATTATCCACCACAATCAAGGTGACTTTATTCCAGAGATACAGGGATGATTAAATATTCATAAGTCAATAAACATAATAAATGACATAAATGGACTTAAAGTAAAAAATCATATGATCATCTCAATAGATGCAGAAAAGGCCTTTGACAAACTCTAACATGCATTCATGAATCAAGTCCTAGAAGGAATTGGACTTCATGGAACATACCTCAGCACAATTAAGGCTATATACTATATACAACAGACCCACAGCCAACATCATTGCAAATAGAAAAAAAAACTTGAAGCTTTCTCATTAAAATCAGGAACTAGACAAGACTGTCTACCACTCCATTTCAATACAGTGCTTGAAACTCTAGCTTGAGCAATAAGACAAGAGAAGGAAATTAAAGGAGTACTAATTGGAAGAGGTCAAATTATCCCTATTTGCAGATGATATGATATTATACATAAGAGATTCCAAAATTCCACCAGAAAACTGCTAGATATCATCAACACTTTCACCAAAAAAGATCAATTTATGTCACCAGTCTTATAACTAACAAACAGAGACGGAAACACTCCAGTTCACAATAGCTTCAAAAAGGGTAAAATATCTAAGAATAAACCTAACCAAAGACATTAAAGAACTCTACAATGAAAACTATAAATATTTGAAGAAAGAGATTGAGGAAGACACAAGGAAACAGAAAGACCTGCTGGGCTAATGGGTTGGTAAAACTAATACTGAAAAAATGACCATCCTACCCAAAGCAATCCCAATCAAAATCCCCATGACATTCTTCACAGAAACAGAAAAAAAAATCCTAAAATTCATATGGAATCACAAGAGACTCTGGATAGCCAAAGCAATCCTGAGCACAATGAGTAATGCTGGGGGGAGCTGCTATACCAAATTCCAAACTATTTTACAGAACTATAGTCATAAAAACAGAATGGTACTGGCACAAAAACAGTCATGTAGATAAATGGAACATAAATGAAGAGCCAAACATGAGTGCATGAAATTTCAGCCGCCTGATATTTGACAAATGTGCCAAGAACACACACACTGGAGGAAAGACAGCATTTTTAACAAATGGTGCTGGAAAAACTGGGTCTCTACATGAATGAAATTAGACCCGTATCTATCAGCCTGAAAAAAGGGCTCAAAGCCCTCAATGTGAAGCCTGAAACCCTGAAACGCTAAAACTGTTAGAAGATATAGGCAGTACCCTACAAAATATAGGTACAGTAAAGGACTTGCTAAATTGGACTTCAGTTACTCAGGAATTATGATCAACAATCAACAAATAGGACCTCATTAAACTAAAAAGCTTCTGTACAGCAAAGGAAATAACCAATTGCGTGAAGAAGCCTACAGAGTGGGAGAAAATCTTCAATAGCTGTACATCTGATAGTGAATTAACATCTAAAATATACAAAGAACTCAAAAAGCAAAGAATCAAGAAAACAAAAGACCCAATTTAAAAAATGAGCTATGAACAGAGAGCTCTCAAAAGAAGCAATAAAAATGGCTAAGAAACACCTTTAAAAACATTCAACATCCTTAGTAATTAGGAAAATGCAAATCAAACCATAAAATTTCATGTTACCCCAGTCAGAATGGCTAAGATAAAGAGAATAAGCAGGGTGTGGTGGTGTATGCCTTGAATCCCAGCACTCGGGAAGCTTGGGCAGGCAGATCTCTGTGAAATTGAGGCTAGTCTGGTCTACCTATCAAGCAACAGGCCAGCTGAGGCTACAGGAGACCCTGTTTCTAAACAACAACAAAAAAGGAACATGTGACACCAAATACTGGTAAGGATGTGGGCAAAAGGGAACCCTCATTCATTGCTAGTGGGATTCCAAACTCATGCAACCACTATGTAAATCAGTGTGATGAGTTCTTAAAAAACTAAAAATAAGGGGCTGGAGAGATGGTTCAGCAGTTAAGAGCACTGACTGCTCTTGCAGAGGCCCCAGGTCCAATTCCCAGCACCTACATGGTGGCTACAAACCGTCCTTAACTCCAGTTCCAGGGGAGTCTGAAGTTCTCTTCTGACCTCCGCGGCATTGCACGACACGGGTGCACTCACATACATGCAGGCAATACACTCATACAATAAAAATAAAAATAATAAATAAAAATATTTTAGAAAAAACTAAAAGTAGCCGGGTGTGGTGGCGCACGCCTTTAATCCCAGAGGCAGAGGCAGGCGGATCAAGGCCAGCCTGGTCTACATAGTGAGTTCCAGGACAGCTGGGGCTACAGGGAGACCCTGTCTCAAAAAGACAAAAAAAAAAACCCTAAAAATAAATCTACCACATGATCTGGTTATACCATTCCTTGGCACATACCCAACGGACTCAACATCCTACTATAGAGGTACTTGCTAAGCCATGTTTGTTGCTGCTCTTTTCACAATAGCTATGGAAACAACCTAAATGTCCCTCAACTGATGAATAGATAATGAAAATGTGGTACATTTACACAATAGAGTTCTACTGAGCAGTAAAGAAAAAACAAAATCATGAAATTTCAGGTAAATGGGTGGAACTAGAAACTGTTATATTAAGTGAAGTAACAGACTCTGAAAAATAAGCGATGTATGTTCTCATTTGTGGATCTTAGCTCCAAATCTTTAGATGTGAATCTATATCCTGATGTAACCATAAGAGCCAGGAAAAGGAAAGGAACCATGGGAGTAAAGGGGAAAATGGAGCTCGAGAAAGGGGGATAGTATGAGACAGCTGTTATCAAGGGGAAAAATGGGGGGATACTTTAACTGGGAAGGAATAGGGAGGGTTACACAGGGGGAAAGGAGATAATGCTTAAGTAGTGTGAAAAACCGGAGTGAAATATATTAGTTCATTCACTTCCTTATAAATTCCTATGATTTAACTTTGTATCGTAAATTCTGTATTATGTTTCAAATTTGCTTTGTAATTACATTAAACCATCCCTTAATATAAAAGAAAAAAAGAAATAGTTCAAAAGCCTACTGAAAGATATACATACTATTAAAAGTACTTTAAGAGACTCCCAAAATAACACAGGCTACTGTCACAGACCTTGATTGCTTCCCAGAATGTGAACGTAAGACCCTACTGCTGCAGACAGGACATACTTTGGACAAAGGACTTGGAGCAATCCAGCTGGAACTGATCTGGAAGTATCCTCCCTGAAGACCAGCTCCCACACTATCAGAAGATACTATGCAAACTGCCAAGGGAGAACTCCAATCATTGATTCCACCCAGCTATAAAATGTTTATAAACCACAACAATGACCAGCCCAGTAAGTAATCTCTGCTGGTGAGGTAGTGGTACTTTTTTTTTGCTCTTTTTTGAGACAGGGTCTCCCTGTAGCCCCAGCTGTCCTGGAACTCACTATGTAGACCAGGCTGTCCTTGAACTCACAGAGATCTACCTGCCTCTGCCTCTGGGATTAAAGGCGGGCGCCACCACACCTGGTAGTAGTGGTACTTTTATCTCAGGGGTAATCAACAGTTATCTAATTGAACTTAAGGCCTGCTCAACTGGAGGGAATTCATGTGTGGTACTGTAAACAGTCAAGTACACATGGCTGGAGAGGTAATAGATCCTAGAGAAAAACCTACTTTTGTCACACCCCTAGACCAATGTGCTTCTAAATACATACCTTTACAGACAAGTGTGTCTCACCACCCATCAAAGCTTCTTTTTGCAACAAATGGAAACTATTACAAAGTTCTACAACTGGTTGACTGCAGAGAATAAGTGTCTGTGAGGTGCCCACCCCCAAGTGACACATCTTCAATGCAACATCTACCCTTAAGGCTCAGGGAATATAGCACAACCAGAGACAGAAAAAATATTAATACATCTCTCAACTCTTACCAGTGAAGCTTCCTCATGTAACAGATGATGATTAACCCAGAAAGCCACAACTAGCCAAACTTCAGAGAACTTATTCCTGAATAGGACACCTATTTCAAACATATGTCACCCAAGGCTCAGGGACCATTGCAGAAGAGGGGCCAGAAGGAATGTGGCAGATGATGACAAGGAAACAGTTTTCCAGATAGCTGGAAAGTTACTCATATGAGCTTACAGCAATGGTAAGAGCATGCACAAGGCCCATGCAAGCTCAAGCCAGACATTTAAATCCCAGCAAAGAAGTAGGGAAGACAGTAAGAAGCCCCAGCTGATAACACCTATTGGCAACTGATAACTACTAGGAGACTGAGAGCTGGTTTCCTTTAACGGTGTGATGCTAGATTGGCTGATCAGGCTCCAGTGGATGGACACCAAAGGACATTTGGGGACACAAACTTGGCTCAATAGGATTTAATATATATGACAGAGTATAAAAAATGAGGTAGGGGGGCTATAAGAGGGGTACAGATAGGGGAGGGAGTCCAAAAATGATTAAAATATACTGCATAGGGCTGGAGATGGCTCAGTGGTTAAAATCATTGGCTGCTCTTCCAGAGGACCTAGGTTTGGTTCCCAACACCCACATGGCAGCTAACACTTGTCCTCAACTCCAGTTCCAGCTGATTCAATGCCTACTTCTGGCCTCCAGGGGCACCAGGGAAACACATGATACACTTACATACATGTAGGCAAAATACTCTCACACATAAAATAAGAATAAAATAGTTTTAAAATATACTGGGGGCTAGAGAGATGGCTCAGTGGTTAAGAACACTGGCTATGCTTGCAGATGACTTGGGTTCAAATTCCAGGCACCCACATGACAGCTAACAACACTACATAACTTCAGTTCCAAGAATCGGATGCCCTCTTCTGACCTTCTTGGGCACTGTATGACATGGGTGCAGTTACATATATGCAGGTGTAATACATTCATACCCATAAAAAACTTTTTTTAATTAAAAAATATAAATTTTTGCCGGGTGTGGTGGCACACGCCTGTAGTTCCAGCACTTGGGAGGCAGAGGCAGGCAGATCTCTTTGAGTTCAAGGCCAGCCTGGTCTACATAGTGAGTTCCAGGAAAGCTGGGGCTACAGGGAGACCCTGTCTCAAAAAGACAAAAAAAAAAAAAGGATGAAATTTGAAATTTGAACAAAGACCCTATCTCAAACAGACCAAAAATATATATATAAATTGTCGGGGCTGGAGAGATGGCTCATCAGTTAAGAACACTGGAACACTGGTTGTTCTTGCAGAAGATGCGGGTTCGAATCCCAGCACCCACATGGCAGCTAACAACTGTCTGTAACTCCAGTTCCAGGGGATCCGATGGCCTCTTCTGTCCTCCATGGGCACTGCACGACACGGGTGCACTTACCTATATGCAGGCAATACACTCATACACATAAAATAAAAATAATAAAATATGTAAAAAATACAAACTAAAATTCACAGTTCAGTAGAAGAGTCTACAAGGAGACATATACCTTAAAAAATTTATAACACTGACAGATAACTATTGCATTTACTCTTTTAAATTAGCTTTTACTTTGCTGGCCATGGTGTCGCACACCTTCAATTCCAGCACTTGGGAGGCAGAGATAGGCAGATCTCTGTGAGTTCAAGGCCAGCCTGGTCTACATGAGTTTCAGGCCAGCTGGGGGCTACAGGGAGACCGTCTCAAAAAAATAGATGAAAAAACTTTTTTATTTTATATGTATGAATGTTATACGCCTGCTTGTACATGTTCTCATGTCGTGCAATGACCTTGGAGGACAGATGAGGACATCAAATCCCCTGGAACAGGGGTTACAGATGGTTGTTAGCCACCATGTGGGTGCTGGAATTTGAACCTGGGTATTCTGCAAGAACAGCCAGTGTTCTTAACCACTGAGCCATTTCTCCAGTCCCACTTTTAAACTTTTAGCAAAGCAATGAGTAGAGTTAAGGAGGACAACACAAGAGAACAAAAGAATTACCTTCAGGGAGCCGGGTGTGTTCCTCTAACCACTCTGGTGGCAAGCTCCTCAGAAAGAGTGTGTGTGTGTGTGTGTGTGTGTGTGTGTGTGTGTGTCAGTTACCCCTCCCACCCAATCGGTTGACCTTAGCTGCATGAGGAGGGGCTAAGCAGGCCTCTTGCCATTTGTGGGCAAGTCATAGGAAGTCATAGGATCTACGTTTGAGTATGGACTTCCCAGCCCAAACGTAAATGGGGGGGGGCGCCTAATATTCTGTAAGTAAACTACACCCCAAGCTCAGTTAGTAAGTCCAATAAACTCCTTAGGATTTTCTAAAGAGTGGTTTTGGGGAATTGCTGCCTCAGGTTGTCCTAAGGATGGTGGGAGGAGGAAACTGGATGCCACATGCACCTTCCAGCAGTGAATTTGACCTAACAAGTAGGGAGGCAGAAGCAGACAGATCTCTGTGAGTTTGAGGCCAGCCTGGTCTCCATAGCGCATCCTGGTCTACTGTCTCAAAAGAGACCAAAAAATAAAAAAATAAAAAAGAATTATCCTCATGGAAGAAAGGAATGAATAAATATCTGAAGTAACTCAACTCCACAAGAAAGCTCCCAGAGTCAACAAACAGAAAAAGTAGCACCAAAGCGATAGATTAAAAATGTTGGAGAGAGCAGGTGCACGTGGATGGATGGAGGCACCGAGGCACAGATGAAATTCTCAGCGGGATACAGATTTATTTCGCATGGGGCACCTTTCCCTCGGGGAAGGGAAAGATATCAGGGAAGGGAAGGATGTCAGGGAAGGGAAGGATGTCAGGGAAAGATGTCAGGAAAGGGAAGGATGTCAGGGAAGGGCAGGGAAAGATGTGAGTGAAAGATATCAGCCCACAGGTTGTGAGCTGGGACTTTATATATGGGGGCTTTAGGGTGTGGAAGGGGGGAATGTTTGGGGGAGAAATCAGGGAGGGGGAAGCAGGAAAAGCAGGTAGGATTAGGGTCTGGAAGTGTTTACTTTTTCCCTCTTGAGATAAGAGAAAAGCTGTTGTAATAAACAGCTTCTAAAATCTCTGGTTATCAGGTAGAATCTGCTTATCTTATCTTTGGAGATCAGAGGAAAGGCAGGCTGCTTCTCAGCAGAGTCTGTAGGTCCCTGTTGGGGAGGGGGGAAGCTGCTGCTATTTGGAACCCTAACACAAAGGAAACTAGGAGGTTTATTAAGCAAATAGAATTTTTGTGGCATTATGGACCGAATCCAAGGTCTTGCACATACCATAACTGTAGCCCAGGAGATGTGTGTGTGTTCATATGTGTTCATGTACATGGACAACCTGGGGTATTGTTTCTTAGGACTGTCTACCTTGTCTTCTGCTAGCTTGGAGTTCCTCAATTAGGCTAATTTGGCTGGTCAGTGAGCCTGCAGTTGGGATTACAAGCATGTACTACCATGCCTGTCTTTTTCTGAGGGGTGGGTGATCAGGATTTTGTTTATTTGTTTGCTTTTTGAGAGGGTCTCACTATGTAGCCCTGGCTGGCCAGGAATTCACTACATAGATCAGGCTGGCCTAAAACTCACAGAGATCTGCCTGTTTCTGTCTCCTGAGTGCTGGGATTAATGGCTGAGATTAAAGGCATACACTATCACACCCAGCCTTTTTTTAAAAAATGTGAGTTCTGGGGATCAAACTCAAGTCCTCACAAGCACTTTACTGTCTTATCCATCTCTCCAGACCCCAAAGAGAAATTTAACAGTAAGTTGACCAACTTCGAGTAGAATGATAGACTAATAGTATAGGGTTATTCCTTACCCTTCTACCACCCCAGGCAAAGATAGTATAGGTGTCAGGTACACTGGTACACAGCTGTAATCTCAGCACTCAGGAGGTTAAAGCAGGAGGATTTTGAGTTTGAAGATAACCTGAGTTACATTGTGCCACTGTTTCTAACTCCCTCTTCCCCCAAAGGCTTATTCAATTGTTATTACTTTTATGGGCATGAAACGCAATTAATGTTTTTTCCCCCCTAATGCTGAAGATTTAGCCTAGAGCCTTGCTCAGACTAGGAAAATTCTACCAGTGAGCTCTACCCCCAATGAGTAATGTGTTTCTAAAAAACAATCCCTATACGGCCAGGCGTGGTGGCACACGCCTTTAATCCCAGCAGTTGGAGGCAGAGGCAGGTGGATCTCTGTGAGTTCAAGGCCAGCCTGGTCTACATAGTGAGTTCCAGGCCAGCTGGGACTACAGGGCAACCCTGTCTCAAAAAAAACAAAACAAAAAAATCCCTATAAAGATGCATTCTTGAATTTATCCAGAGATAAAACAGGAGTAGAATAGTGGGTGCAGATATGGATGAAACAAATGAATTGAATAATTCAATTGAAGTATTTAAACCAAGAAGCCAGAAATGAAGAAAATAAAGAACATAGGAGGAAATTAAAAAACAAAAATTAGTGAAGCATTAAAAAACACAATAAAGTAGTAGAGATGGGGGCTAGAGAGATGGCTCAGCAGTTAAGAACACTGGTTGTTCTTGCAGAAGACCCAGGTTCGAATCCCAGCACCCACACTGCAGCTAACAACTGTCTGTAACTCCAGTTCCAGGGGATCCGACAGCCTCTTCTGTCCTCCGCAGGCATTGCACGACACAGGTGCACTTACCTACATGCAGGCAATACATGCATACACATGAAATAAAAATAATAAATAAAATATTTTTAAAAAACAGTAGAGATGACAGAAAAATCCAAAACTAGATTGGAAAAATAAGTGAAACAGACATATGTTTGGCAAGGCTGAGGGATTTAAAAAAGAGGTGTTGCCCCAAAGAAGAGACATTCCTTTTTTTCTGGCATTTGGCAAGACCCAACCTAATGATTGGGATCTTCACCATAGTCCCTAAAGTTGAAACTTTCTCTGTCCCCATTCTGGGGAACTTGTTTTTAGAAATACAGATCTACAAATAGCATAGCACAGTAATCCCATGACGGCCCTAAGAACAGCTGTATAAATAGCAAAAATCACTATCATTAGACATTTGAGGAAAACCACTAGTATACAAAAGAACCAAGAAGATAATTCAGTCAGCCTCAGAATGAAGAGACATAACAGGAACAGAAGAAAACTTAAGGCACTTCTAATTAGTATTCTATAAAAACAAGATCAGGAATGAGAGGTCATAAAAACAAGAGGACTAAGCCGGGCATGGTAGTGCATGCCTGCAGTCCCAGCACTTGGGAGACAGAGGCAGGTGGATCTCTGTGAGTTCAAGGCCAGCCTGGTCTACACAGTGAGTTCCAGGACAGCTGGGGCTGCAGGGACACCCTGTCTCAAAAAGACCAAAAAACAAATAAAAAAAATAACGAGAGGACTAAAATGCTTCTGCAGATTAAAACAATGCCTATCACATACCCAAGAGTACATGGGCAGCACAAATTGGACTCAATGGGCTTAAAAAAATGAAGACACAAAGTTAGATGGGCAGGGAAGCAGAGGATGGATCTGGAAACAGCTGGGGAGGGGTGTGACTATGATAAAAATACAATATGCAATTCTCAAAGAATTATATATATATATATAAAATGATGGGGCTGGAAAGGTGGCTCAGTGGTTAAGAGCACTGGCTGCTCTTGCAGAGGACCCGGGTTCGATTCCCAGCACCCACATGACAGCTAACAACCATTTGTAACTCCAGTTCCAGGGGAATCCAACACCCTCTTCTGACCTCTGCAGGTATTGCATGACACAGGTGTACTTACACATGTGCAGGCAATGCAGTCATACACATAAAAAATAATAAATATTAAAAAATGATATATATATAATATGTAATATATATATAATGTCTAGGTTCAAGGGATCCAATATCCAATGCCCTCTTCTAGCTCCAGGTACACACACATATACACATAAATAAAAAAATTAGCCGGGCATGGTGGCGCAGGCCTGTTGTTCCAGCACTTGGGAGGCAGAGGCAGGTGGATCTTTGTGAGTTCAAGGCTAGCCTGGTCTAGTGAGTTCCAGGCCGGCTGGGGCTACAGGAAAACCCTGTTTCAAAAAGACCAAAAATAAATAAATAAATTAAATAAATAGATGATAGATAGATAGATAGATAGATAGATAGATAGATAGATAGATAGATAGAACCGAACCACCCTAGGGGCTGGAGAAATGGCTTAGCAGTTAAAAACACTGACTGTTCTTGAAGAAGACCCAGGTTTGAATCCCAGCACCTATATGGCAGCTAACAACTGTCTATAACTCCAGTTCCAGGGGATCTGACAGTCTCTTCTGTCCTCTGCAGGCATTGCATGACCCGAGTGCACTTACCTACATGCAGGCAATACATGCATACACATAAAATAAAATAAATAAATAGAATATTAAAAAAAGAGAACCAACCTAAATTACATAAAAAATGCTGAACTATATAATTCAGCAGAAAGATTTGCAAACAAAATTGAGGCAATCTCCCAGGACACAGAGCAAAAGAGACAGAAAACATGAGATAGAAATAAGCCATATAAGGCTGGTGATGTAGCTCAGCTGGTAGAATGCTAGCATGCAGGAAGCCCTAGGTTTGATCCCTAGTATCATATAAACCTGGCATGGTGGCACTCCCATGCACTTAGCACTCAGGAGGTAGAGGGAGGAGGGCCAGAAGTTCAAGGTGAAAAAAAAACTAGACCATTTCATAGTATTTAAGAGTTAGAGCAGGAAATAAGAACTGAAAAGGCAAGAGAAGGAAAATAAAAATTATATTAAAACTGTAAGAATAAAGGGCTAGAGAGATGGCTCTGCGGTTAAGACCACTGGTTGCTCTTGCAGAAGACCCAGGTTTGAGTCCCAGCACCCACATGGCGGATAACCACTGTCTATAACTCCAGTTCCAAGGGACCTGACACCCTCCTCTGACCTCTATGGGCACTGCACATCATGGGTGCACTTAAACACACGCAGGCAATACATTCATACACATAAAATAAAAATAATAAATTTTTTTTAAAAAATGTAAGAATAAAGTAGAAATTAGGTGAACTTTTTTTTTTTGGTCTTTTTGAGACATGGGCTCTCTGTAGCCCCAGCTCTCCTGGAACTCACTGTGTAGACCAGGCTGGCCTTGAACTCACAGAGATCTACCTGCCTCTGCCTCCTGAGTGCTGGGATTAAAGGCGTGTGCCATGACACGTGGCTAGGTGAACTTTAAAAAAATTTTTTTAAATTATTTTTATTTTATATGCATGCATGTATTGCCTGCATGTAGGTAAGCGCACCCGTGTCGTGCAATGCCTGCAGAGGACAGAAGACACTGTCAGATCCCCTGGAACTGGAATTACAGACAGGTGTTAGCTGCCATGTGGGTGCTGGGATTCGAACCCAGGTCTTCTACAAGAACAGTCAGTGTTCTTAACCATGAACCATCTCTCCAGCCCCTCCTTTTTTTTTTTAAAAGACAGGGTCTTCCCTGTAGTCCCAGCTGCCCTGGAATGTGCTATGTAGGCCAGGCCCAGCTCAAACTCACAGAGATCCACCTGCCTGTCTACTGAGTGCTGGAATAAAAGGGATGTGCCATCACACCTGGCTTGAACCTTCATTTAAAAAAATTTTTTATTTATTATTTTTATGTGTATGTGTGTATTGCCTGCATGTATGTAAGTACTCCCATGTCGTGCAATGCCCACAGAGGACAGAAGAGGGTGTCAGATACCCTAGAACTAGAGTTACAGACAGTTGTTAGCTGCCATCTGGGTCCTGGGATTAGAACCCAGGTCTTCTACAAGAACAGCCAGTGTTCTTAACCGCTGAGCCATCTCTCCAGCCCTTGAACCTTCATTTTAAAACATATGTAACAGGGCTGGGGTGGTGTTGCACACCTTTAGTCCCAGCACTTGGGAGGCAGAGCAGACGGATCTCTGTGAGTTCAAGGCCAGCCTGGTCTACATAGTGAGTTTCAGGCCAGCTGGGGCTACAGGGAGACCCTGTCTCAAAAAGATAAAAAAAAAAAGGTAACAGAAACAAAAGACATCTGGGTAGAGGAAGTAGATGAGGCAAAGGTCCTGGGCACCCTGGTATGTATGTGGGAGGGGCAAAGTGGAGATCCTGTTGACTGAGCCTTTTAGCACATGGGCCCTGTGGGAAAGGGACTGTTACCACAGACAGCCACAGACCTTCCATGGCCCTGGGCTGTCAAAGGGAAACAACTCCTGCCCCTAGTTAAAAATAATTCTGAGGGCTGGAGAGATGGCTCAGCTGTTAAGAGCACTGACTGCTCTTGCAGAGGACCAGGGTTCAATTCCCAGCACCCACATGGTGGCTACAAAACGTCCTTAACTCCAGTTCCAGGGGAATCCGAAGCCCTCTTCTGACCCCTGTGGCACTGCACGACATGGGTGCACTCACATACATGCAGTCAATACACTCATACACATAAAATAATAAAAATAGCCGGGTGTGGTGGTGCAAGCCTTTAATCCCAGCACTCGGGAGGCAGAGGCAGGCGGATCTCTGTTGAGTTCAAGGCCAGCCTGGTCTA
>NW_008346093.1:1153710-1175474 GCF_000622305.1 Nannospalax galili | reverse complement strand
AGAAAAAAAAATTCTGAGCCAGCCCTGGCTTCTTTCTGCCTCCTCTTCCATAATGGTCCCTGAGTCATGGGTGGGTGAGGTTCCATATAGGAGTCCCATCCTACACTCTACAGTCTCTTATTCTCCAAAACTTGGCCAGTTGAGGCCTTCTGTGTGTATCACACGCTGATGTACATGGAAGCCTCACTGGTGATAGTTAAGGGGTGCATTAGCCCTCTCTCTGCCCCTTATTCAGTTATGTTCCATGAAATTTTAAAAGCTCAATAAAAATAAAAATAAAACAACCCAACCAGAAATGGGAAAAAAATTCTGGTTTTTTTTTTTTTAGTAGGTCATCCTGCAGAGAATAAGAGTCTGCAGAGTTCAGGTCCTTGGACAGGACTATATTAAAATCCACTCACCCAGGGCTCAGGGATCATTGCAGAAGAGGATAATGAAGGATTGTAAGAGCCAGGGAGAAGGTGCATGATTACACGGAAATAGTCCTTACAGGTCCCTGGGACTCTTATACAAACCTACAGCAATGGTGTGAGCATGCACAAGACCCATGCAAACTTAAGCAGACAAAAACCCAGCACAGAACTGAGGAAATGAATAGCAGGCCCCAATCTTAGTCAAAGAATTATTGGTAGCTGATTATTGCTGGGTGAGGAAGAGCTGATCTTCTTAAAGGGAGGGACTCTAGATAGACTGACTAGATCCCAGTGGATGAACTTGCACTGAGGGACACGTGGGGACACTAACTTGATACGATAGGCCTTAACACGAATGACAGAATGTATGAACTCCAGTGGGGGAAGACTATGGGAGGGTGCCAAAGAGGAAGAGGGTATAAAGATGATTTTCTGTATGAAATACACAACAATTCAATAAAAAAATTAAAAAAAATAGGTCATCCTCAGCTAGAGGTTAGTCTGGGCTAGAGACCCTGTTTCAAAATGCAAAACCAGCTGGGTATGGACATTTAATTTCAGTACTCAGTAGGGAGAGGGTGGTGGAGCTTTGTGAGTTTGAGGCCAGTCTGGTCTACACAGTGAATTCCAGGCTAGCCAAGGCTACATAGTGAGACCCTGTCTCAAAAATAACCACCCCCAGGCACTGGAGAGATGGCTCAGCGGTTAAGAACATTGGTTGTTCTTGCAGAAGACCTGGGTTTGAATCCCAGCACCCACATGGCTGCTAACAACTGTCCATAACTCTAGTCCCAGGGGATCCGACAGCCTCTTCTGACCTCCGCAGGCATTGCACGACACAGGTACACTTACATACATGCAGGCAATACACTCATACACATAAAATAAAAACAATAACTAAAATATTAAAAAAAAATAATAACCACCCCCTCAGTTGGGCGTGGTAGTGCACACCTTTAGTCCCAGCACTTGGGAGGTAGAGGGAGGCAGATCTCTGTTGAGTTTAAGGTCAGCCTGGTCTACAGAGTTCTAGACTAGCTGGGGCTACAGGGAGACCCTGTCTCAAAGAGATAAAAAAAAAAAAAAAAACGAAAAAAACCCCTGTAAGGCCTCATAGCAAAATATTACTGAGAAAGAAATGAAAAGACAACTGTCATCAACATTGAGTACTGGAAAATAATAAAGTAATGTTTAGAGAGCAAACCATTTAGATAGGACCAAAGGCCACAAGAGCTCAAGATCTACACATGGGGAAAAGATTCTATGCAGCTAATTGGACAGAAGGATAGATAACACAACTACTACTCACTAAGTAAAGCCCCTATTGACAAGGGCTTCATCATTTTCTGCAGGAAGGGTAAACTGATACCCTTCTAGGGTAACATTTGGCAGTATATACCAGACCTTAAAGCATGCTGATCTGTCTAACTCAGCAATCCATTCTTAGAAAATCATTCTACAGATATACTCAGAGATATGTTATATATTTACAATACTAGAACTGCCTATAATAGCAAAAACTGGGTAAGTCGCTTAATGTTCCAGGATTAAATGAACAGAGGTACAGTCATGCAATGGAATACTCTACAAGAAGCTTTTATAACACTAACATGTAGATGTGTCTCCCATATGCTGTTAGATGAAATAAATTTGTCAATGAACATGTGTAGGATTATCTTATTGGTACTTGTGAGTCAAATCCTATCCCTTCCACTTCTGTGTGACATTTTAACCTGTAAGGTTCAGTTTCACCCATCTGTAAATGGGAACTCCATAATCCTCCCTTCAGAGTGATGTTAGGAGACAGCAGACAAACAGGGAGCCGTACATTTCTTCGTCCTAGGCAGACTCAATGAATCTGAATGCCTTCCCCTCCCTCCAAGCCCGTATGGCTTGGTCTGACAGTTGGGGGTAGTTGGAAATCCAGTACTTAGGGTAGGCCTTGGGGTATACCTGGGGTCCTGGTCGAAGATAAACTGTGTTCCTTGACCATGGTGTACATCCCAGTCCACGATAAGAACCCTGTAAGTGGGCAGAGAGAATATTAATGTATCTCTCAACTCTCACCAATGAAGCTTCATCATATAACAGATGGTGAATAACAAAGAAAGCCACAATTGGCCAAAATGTAGAGAATAAGGAGACTGGAGAGTACATGTCCTTGGACAGGACTCCTATATTAAACCTCCACCACACAGCGCTCAGGGTTCATTGTAGAAGAGGGGGCAGAGAGACTGTAAGAGCCCAGGGGTGGTGGATGACCACAAGGAAATAGTTTTCTAAGTGGCCGTGAATGTGCTCATATGAACTTATAGCAATGGTGACAACATGCACCAGACCCATGCAAACTCAAATCGTACAAAAACCCAGCATAGAGGGGGCTGGAGAGATGGCACACTGGCGGCTCTTGCAGAGGACCTGGGTTTGGTTCCCAGCACCCATATGGTAGCTAACAATAATCTGTAACTCCAGTTCCAGGAGATCTAATACCCTCTTCTGACCTCCACGGGCATGGCATGACATGTGTGGGTGCACTTACATACATGTAGGCAATACACTCATACACATAAATTTTTTTTTGCCTTTTTGAGACAGGGTCTCCTTGTAGCCCCAGCTGTCCTGGAACTCACTATGTAGACCAGGCTGGCCTTGAACTCACAAAGATCCACCTGTCTCTGCCTCCCAAGTGCTGGGATTAAAGGCATGCACCACCACGGCCGGCCATCATACACATAAAATAAAAATATAAAATATTTTTAAAAAAATCAGCATGGAAGTAGGGAAATGGTAAGAAACCTCAACCTTAGCTGAGGAACTATTGGCAACTGATCACTGCTGGGTGAGGGAGAGCTGGTCTTCTTTAAGAGTGATGTTGGATAAGTTGACCAGGCTCCAGTGGATGGAATTACACCGATGGACATTTGGAGACACAAACTTGACAAGGTAGGCCTTAACATATATGACAGAATGCATGAAACCTGGCAGGGGGGGCTATAGGGGGTACAGATAGAGGTGTCTAAATATGATTAAGATATATTATATGAAATACACAAAATTCAGTAAAAACATTTAAAAAGAACCTTGTGAGCAGGGAGAGAGGGACTCTGTGTAAGGGGAGTATGTGGAAAATGGAGGAATAGTTCAGACAAGGGTACCCCCATGCCATGCCACCCCTATCACATCTGCCATTTGCTGCTGACCTCTGAATGTGGTGCTTCTTTTGAGCATAGCGGGCAGCCACAGCCACGTGGTTGAACATGCAATACCCATCCATTAGACTGTGCTGGGCATGGTGTCCAGGAGGCCTGAGCAGAGCAGGGAAGATTACAGATTTCAGAGTCTATCTCTACAGAGAAGGAGACTCTTTTCAATTCTTCCATTGTAGATGCTGCAACTCTGCCAGGAACTGAGTATCTGTGGCTGTTGAAACTTCACCACCCTCAATCTATACTCTCTCATTAAAGGAGATTTGAATATGATCATTAAAGGTACCCATGCACCCATTTGGCATAGTAACCCATGCCTATAATCTCAGCACTCAAGATGAAGCAGAAGTATGTCCTAGTTCAAGTGATACTGTCTCAAAAAAATAGAAAATGGGGCTGGGGAGATGACTCAGCAGTTAAGACCACTTGCTGCTCTTGCAGAGGATCCAGGTTTGGTTCCCAGCACCCACAACTGTCTGTAACTCCAGTTTCAGGGGATCTGTCGCCATCTTCTGGCTTCCAAAGGCATTTCACACATGTGGTACATGTATATTCATGCAGGCAAAACACTCATTACACATAAAATAAAATCTTAAAATAAAATGAGCCAGGCATGGTAGGGCATGCCTTTAATGCTAGCACTCACTAGGGAGACGGGCAGGTGGATCTCTGTGAGTTCAGGGCCAGCCTGGTTTACATAGTGAGTTCCAGGTCAGCTGGGGCTACAGGGAGACCCTGTCTCAAAAAAGATACCCGCCCTCAAAAAAGAAAGGAAAACAAAAGAGAAAATGAAGTCAGGTATGGAGGCACATCACTTTAGTCCCAGCACTTGGGAGGTAGAGGCAGACAGGTCTCTGTGAGATTGAGGCTGGTCTGGTTTCCATAGTAAGTTCTAGGCCAGCTGGGGACTACAGAGAGACCTGCCTCAAAAAAAAAACAAAACAAAACAACAACAACAAAAAGAAAATGAAATTATCCACATATATCTTCTCATTATGCTGCATGGGCTTAGCCTAAACTTATGTTACAAAAAGGTGACATGTTTAAAAATGTACCACAGTTAACTTGCTAGTGTTTGTTTGAAGCAACAAATGATTAAGGAGAACAAAAATGCCCTCAAGTGATTAACTTAAAAGTATATTTGTACAGTGGCATCTCATTCAGCTCTAACCTTCTAACCTGTATACTGTTAACAAAAGCTTTCCAAGACATCCAAGGAAAAAAAAAGTATGGTGTGGAAGAGAGTACTTCTTGTGCTTACTACCATTAGTGGTTAAAAAGGGAGTGAGGAGGACAAAAGCTATCTTCCACATTTTATCAATTCTTGGAAGTCAGACAAGATGTTCTATGACTTTATATGGTAACAACAAAACAGAAAATGCTACTGACTAAATTCTAAATTCTGAGATATCATAGTTTGTTAGCTGCATCTGGATTTCAAGATGTTCCAGATAGGAAAAAATATATACCTGTGAACTAATGGGCTGTCATAATTCCTTGAATAAGATTATTTTTTGAGAGGACACGGGTGCCACTGGTTAAAATGACTACCTCCCAAGAGATAGACAAGGGTGGGAGAGAAGAGAGAGACTTTCTTTTGAGTCAGAGTCTCTATGTGTAGCCCTGGCTGGCCTGGAACTGGCTATGTAGACCAGGATGGTCTTGAACTCACAGACATTTACCTGTCTCTGCCAGGATTAAAGGCAAAGTGTGTCTAAGAGAGAGCCTTTTTATTATATCCCCCATTGTGCCTTTTGACTCAACTATATGAAGATAGTACCTAGGTTAACACATTTGTAGGAAAGACTTTTCTCTTTTGAGAAAGGGTCTCAGTAGTCCAGGATAGTCTCAACTCTACTATATAGCCAAGGTTAGCCTTGAACTCTTCTTGATCCTTTTGCCTCCATATTCCAAGTGCTGAGATTACAGACATATACTGTCCACACACCATTAAGGGGAAAGACTTTTTAAAAATATAAGAAGCCAAATGCTAGAGTCCTACCTGACAACAGCCATGCCATTCCGAATCTCAGCCCCTAGGACTGCATCTACCAGCCTGAGGACAGAGCCTGTGGCCAGGCAGGCGCAGGAATATGAGTTCTGGAGACAGTGGAAATCCAGAGACAAAGAATGAGAGAGAGAGAAAGTACTGTTCTATCTGCTCAGCTTCTTCCTCCCAGGGTGAGTTGGGCATGAATATGGGAGACCCCAGGATGGCTGCCACTCCCGACCTCACAGTTCTCATCCATACCGGATGCAGATAAACTGAATCATAGGTGTCTGCTAGTATACGAAGTTCTCCTTCATTCATGTACTGGGTTGTCTGCATCAGATCAATGTATTCCAGGCTGGGGACAGAGACAGGGAATGGGATTTAGAGACTTGTTCCCTTCCCAGCTACACCTTCCACATACCAGACCTCTGTTCAAATCATGCCTTCCTCACTGCCAACCTAGGGAAACAGGTAGGATATAGGCCGCCTTCCCTATTTCTTCTCTAGCCATCCTACTTCCTGGCTCTAGATATCCTACTTCCAGGCCTTTAGCTACAGTGTTAGAACTGTCAGTTCCTCCCTTCCCCCAGCCCTTTTTTTTGTCGGATTCATCCCTTTTTGCTTCTCAGAGCTTAGCTCAGATAATCTCCATCTGTCAAACCAGCTTTCTGTGCGCCACACTGTGCTGCCTCTTATGCTGGGTTCTTATAGTCCTTAGGACCCTCCTGATCACTCTGGCCAGACATTCATCATCAGTTAACAAACCAGATTATAATAAAAATAGCCCATCACAGGGTCATGTTGCTCTGCCAAACACTTGACACACACATTAGCCCTCCTGAGGAACTTATGTTTCTTTCTTTTCTTTGGGGGAGGGGCTTTGTGAGACAGAGTCTCATGAAGCCCAGGTTGGCCTTGAACTCCTGATTTTCTTGCTTCCACCTCCCAACTGCTGAGATTATAGGAATGTGCCACCACACCTGGCTGGAATTTAGATTTTTAAACAATGATACAAATTCAGAGAGGCTTAGGGACCTGCCCAAGGCTGGTCAGAGAGTCTATGGGATTCTTTCCCAAAGCATTCAATCTGTCCTGGTTAGTCCAAGCTCCCAAGCCTTCACCTGTGAACCAACATCAGCTCTTCCTTCTCAGCAAACCGGGCCTGAAGAGACATGAGAAATAAAGGGCTAAAGCATAGGCCACTGTCAGCTACCTACACACCAACCAGTGTAGGCTTGGGGACTCACCTGAAAGGACACACAACGTTCCAGGAGGCCTTCCAGAATCAGTTGTTCCTTGATGGCAAGGAGCCGCTCAGGGCCTTCAGGGAAGCTACGGAGATAAGAGATACAGTCACATATATGTGCACACACACAGATAAGACATTAAGGATCATGTCTGCTTTTGCCACATCTCCCTATTCACCTTTCCATAGCTGCTTACCCCTTACATGTCACATCAGCCTTGCCTCTTGTCACCTCTGGAGTGTTATCCTTTCTACTACCATTTCTGCCACTAGAACCTCTGGCCTGGGCTACCATATAACGCTCTTTCCAGGCTCCCTATTTAGACCCTCACTCCCCCAAATAAGTCTTCTCTGCACATTAGCAGCCAGATAGTAGTTGATACTCTACTGTTCAAAACCCTCTTGTGGCTCCTACTCCATTCAGAGCAAAAGTTAGTTTCAGAGCTGGAGAGACAGCTCAGCAGTTAAGAGCACTGGCTGCTCTTGCAGAGGACCTGGGTTTGATTCCCAGCATCCAAATGGTGGCTAACAGCTGTCTGTAACTCTAGTTCCAGGAGAATCCAATGCATTCTTCTGACCTTAGAGGTACTGCACTAATACACATGCAGGCAATACACTCATACACATAAAAATAATAATTTTTTTTGTCTTTTTGATACAGGGTCTCCCTGTAGCCCCAGCTGTCCTGGAACTCACTATGTAGACCAGGCTGGCCTTGAACTCACAGAGATCCACCTGCCTCTGCCTCCCAAGTGCTGGGATTAAAGGCATGCGCCACCACACCTGCATATAAATTATTTTTTAAAAAGTTAAGTCTCGGGGGCAGGAGAGATGACTCAGTGGTTAAGAACATTGGCTGGCTAGGCATGGTGGTGCACACCTTTAATCCAAGCACTCAAAATGCAGAGGCAGGTGGCAAGGCCAGCCTGGTCTACATTGTGAGTTACGGGCCAGCTAGGGCTATAGGGAGACCCTGTGTCAAAAAAAAGACAAAGAAAAAGAAAAAAAAAAGAAAAAGAGCACTGGCTGGTCTTGTAGAAGACCTGGGTTTGAATCCGAGCACCCACATGGCAGCTAACAACTGTCCATAACTCCAGTTCCAGGGGATCCGACACCCTCTTCTGTCCTCTGTGGGCATTGCATGACATGGGTGCACTTATATACATGCAGGCAATACACATGGAGTTAGCTACCATGTGGGTGCTGGGATTCAAACCCAGGTCTTCTACAAGAACAACCAGTGTTCTTAACCGCTAAGCAATCTCTCCAGCCCCCCGTTTCTTTTTATTTATTATTTTTATGTGTATGAATGTATTGCCTGCATGTGTGCTATTACACCCATGTCGTGCAATGCCTACAGAGGTCAGGAGAGGGCGTCGGATCCCCTGGAACTGGAGTTATGAACAGTTAGCCACCATGTGGGTGCTGGGAACTGAACCTAGATCCTCTAACAAGAGCAGTGAGTGTTCTCAACTTCTGAGCCATTTCTCCAGTCCATAGAACATTCTTTTCCCAGATAATTCCATGGCTTACTCCCTTACCCACCTTTTCTTTGGTGTTTTTGAGACAGGGTCTCCCTGTAGCCCCAGCTGGCCTAGAACTTGCTATGTAGACCAGGCTGGCCTGGAACTCTGAGATCCGCCTGCCTCTGCCTCCCAAGTGTTGGGACTAAAGGCGTGCGCCACCACACCCCTCCTCCCTTACCCCCTTTATATCTTTGCTCAAGTGTCATAAATGCCTTCCCTTGATGTTTTAACAAAAATAGAAACACTCCTTCCATTGTCCCTCCCGCCTCTGTTCTTCTGGATAGTACCATTCAGACACACTGAATCAACTACTTTTTCTTTATTTCTTTCTCCTCCCTTAAAGGCAGTTGTTTATTATGTTTATTGCTGTAGCCCCAGCTTCTCAACAAATGGTAAATATGACTCCATAAATGAGATCCTTTGACATCATGAGTTAGTTTTAGGTCAGGATAGGGGAGATAGCTTCTCTATTGGTAAACATCAGTGTAATGATTAATAATTTCCTAGCAGGGGCTAGGAAAATATCTAAGCTTGGATGTGAGAAAGGTAGTAACCAGTCAAAGGCCTCTGTGAGTCTCATTGAGTTGTGAAAGTTGGCAGGGGAATCAGCCAAGGGTAAAGACTGGAGGTGATAGGGTGTCTGGCATGCTGGAAGAACAGTAAGGTGACCAATGTGGGCAAAGTGAACTGAAGCAAATGAGGCTCATAGGTCACAGAAGGTGGTGTGGAGCCAAATCACATGGCACCTTAAAAGCCAGGATAAAAAATTCAGACTTTACCTTGAGAGCAATGGTTTGCCCTTGAAGTATTTTAAGAAAGGGGGTGTTAGCCAGGCTTGGAGGTACACACCTTTGGTCCCATCACTAGGGAGGCAGAGGCAGGCAGATCTCTGAGAGTTCAAGGCCGGCCTGGTCTACACAGTGAGCTCCAGACCAGGCTACAGGGAGACCCTGTCTCAAAAAAAGGGAATGTCATCTCATACCTATTTTTTAGGCTTCAATGTAAAGGCTGGAAGCAGAGGACCAGTGAGGTCAGATACTGAATATATTTTGAACAGAGAGTCAAAAGAATTAGCAGATTCCTTTGAAAAGTAGAGCAGATAGGAGGTGGTGGAATCCCATTTGAGAATAAATGTCTCTTCCACAATGAAGGTTCTGGGACCCCTGCATGCTATCTAGTCCAGGGCCCTCTAATAAATACTTTTAGCCAGACATGGTAGCTTATGCTTGTAATCTCAGCACTCTGGAGGCTAAGACAAGAAGATCAAGGAGGGTTTGAGGCCAGTCTAGGGTACATAGTTCCAGCACAGCCTGGGCTAGAGAGTCAGGTCCTGTCTCAAAGACAAAAAACAAAACAAAAAAAGACTCATGAATTCTAGTCATTTGATCTTCATTAAACATCTTATACTTCGGTTTAATGATCTCCCCTCCTACTCACCAATCAGCTCCCTGATAAAGGATTTTTCTGTTTTGCTGACCTTTGTATCACCAATCTTGGCACACAGTAGACCAGCAGACATTCAATAAATGTTTGCTGGCTAAAATAATCCTTTCAAGAATAACCTTCATCTCCCTAAATCATCTGCTTCCAGTCTCCAGGCTGGTATAACAAAAGATTCACTCTTGCTTGCTTGGGAGGAGGGGGGGTGTGAAAATAGTTTAGGGACAATTTCACAGTCCCATCCTCACCTGTCATCCCAGAGGCAGTGGAATTCATTTAGCTGTTCATCAAACACCAATCCAGTGCCAACCAGTACCCTTGACTCGGGGTTCAGATCCTGCGGGGGTGGGGAAGACACAGATGTATTCAAGGCCCCAATCAGAGGGGACACCTCACATTGTTCAGAGTGGGGTTTTGATTGGTAAAGAAGGTCAAACTGCAGTCAGGCTTCTCTCACCAGTCCTTGAAGCCCTTCGATTAGGTCTTCTTCCACTGCTTGGCTGAGCTTCTTCATTTTGCCTTTCTTCTTTACCTCTGCTAGACTGGGGCTAGAGCGGGGTACTGCACCCTTCTTAACACTTCGCTTCTGCCAATCAGAGAGGAGGATCAGAGTCCTACACAAGGCTGGCTGGCTTTCCCTCCCCTCTATCCGAGCCAGTTTGGGGCCTCACCGAGGTGGTGCTGGAGTCCTGAGGAGGCGATTGGGGATTGTGCCTACTCCTTCGCTGCCTGGTGGAGGAATCCTGGCCGGTGGAGGTCATGGCTGAAGAGCTTTCACTCCTGGAGCGGCTCTGGCAAAGGTGGAGTTGGCTACAAGGGGGCTGGAGCGTCCAGAGGGCTCCCACATCCCTTCCTTTCCAGACCCCGCCCCGTATGCTAGACTTCATCCTTTCGCTCTATTCCCCAGTGCCTTCCAAACCCCGCCCCTCAAGGACTCCGTTCCTTTAACAGGATTCTCTCCTCCCCCCGCCCCCGTCTAGCCTTTCCAATAAGCAATGTAACCCCAGGCTGAATTCGGCTCTTTCAAGGCCTGCCCTTTTTCAATCTCGGCAGCATCACTCTACTTCCCACACCACACCCTTTCATATCTCTCAAGATCAACCAGACCGCTTCCCTGCGCCAAGCCAGCCTCTCGGGCCTAACTCCCAGGATAGGATACTCACCCACCCTTTCTGGCCGCGGCCTCGATACCTCCTCAAGGATTCTCTGAACTCCTATCAGGCCGAACGGGTACCTACCCCTCCTTCAGATCCCGCCCCTAGCCCATCTCCTTGGGGGCTGCCTCTGTCAGACCCCACCCCCTTCCCAGAGCCGATCCCTAACGTTTCATCAAGCTTCCCCAGCGAGTTCCAAGCCACCTCCCGCCAGCCTCCACCCTCTTCCCACTGACCAATCCTTCTGGCCCTACTTACTGGGCGCTGCCCCCTTCTCAAACCCCGCCCTTGGCTCGCGCCGCCAAATTCCCAGCGACCTCTGTGGCCGCGGCCGCATGATCCCTTCTTTTCCATTGGGCTAAGCCTCCCAATTTGCCCGCCCACTTCCAGCCCACAGCCTGGATCCTGTCAGGCCGCCGCGCCTCTGGCGCACGCCACGCCACACCTCTCGCGAATGCCACATCTCTCGCGAGCCTAGGAAACCGACCTCACGTGTTAGGTTACGGCATAGTATCATACTGCGTCTGCGCGAAACGCGTCTCCTACTTCGAGATCCGGATCTGGGTTGATTGCTCCCCTCCCCCAACTCCGGCGGCCGTCGTCATGGTTGCCATTTTCGCCATTCTCTGTTCCTGTCCAGTCAGCTTAGAAATTCTGCGGACCCGCGCCAGTTGCACTGCGCAGTGATTCTAATCAAAGCAAAGAAGCTAAGGCATTAAGAAAGGGGCTTCCCGCGCGGCGCTTGGAGATGACCTCGCGCGGGCGGGCAGGTGTCTGGACTGAGCGAATGGTTGATTCTATGTATCGCTGGTGGCGGCCAAAATGTTTGTGATGATGATAACTGTTGAGAATTTTCTGAGTTGATATTCATTACGATGGTTCACAAGAAGCGTTCGCCAAATGTTGGCTATTGACATTCTGCGGCAAAAATTGGTGAGGGTGTGGAAGGAGGGGGCAGGCAGGTAATGATAATGTTAGCAAATTTTAAGTGACAGATATCGCTTCTGAAGCCACACTTATGTGAAATATTATTATGAAGGCTTCTTCGCAGATGACGAAACGGAGAGACTTAGCCATATGCTCTTAGGCAAATCACAGCTCTCTTCAGTTTCTTCATCCGGAATATTGCGATGCTAGTACCAGGGCCAAAATGGACTGGGGGACTGGGGGGTGGTGGGGTGCGTGGAGTTACTCCTGGATGGTAGCTCCATGCCTGCCCTCCCCTCCACTAAATAACCGGATTTACGGCTGCAGTAGAAAACATACCGCGCCATTGGCTGGGTTGGGGAGGGAAAAGAGTTGTCCCTGTGCCTCCCTGCCCAACTACCAGCCCATATCGAAGTATCAGTCCAACAGAAGGCCAGTCCGTCCTACTAATTGACCCCTCTTACCGTTTCCTGTGCTCCTGTAGGCTGAAGCTGGAGCTATAAGCCGAATGGCGCATTGTGCATCAGCGACTAGCAAATTGACAGCCCTACCATCCAGTAGCCAGGCCCTCTGACCCTCTTGAAAATGCCAGTTGTGGCTTCCTTTTCCATTCTTCCTACCTGAGCATGAGTTGCTTTAACCAAAGGCCTTAAAATCTACACCAAAGAAAGCACACAATGATACACAATAAAGAATATTCTGGGGTTGTGATATCTGCAAAGTAATAGATTAAGGATCCTTTTAAAAGTGAAATCTCCCTTATTTTCCTGTTCAATCAGAAGAAATTCGGATACAACAGGGTCAGCAAATTTTATAAAGAGCCAGATAGTAAATAGGCTGTATTTAGTCTCTATGGCATAGTCTTTTTATTTTTCTTGGGAGAGGGTCTTGCTTTGTTCCCAAGCTGTCCTTGAATTCCTGGACTGACAGGATCTTCATGTTTTAGTCTACTGAGTAGCTGGGAGTACAGGTACCATTGTGCCCGGTTAATCTTTCATTTTTTTGTCTTTTTTTTTTTTTTGTCTTTTTTGAGACAGGGTCTCCTTGTAGCCCCAGCTGTCCTGGAATTCACTATGTAGACCAGGCTGGCCTGGAACTCACAAAGATTCGCCTTCCTCTACCTCCCAAGTGCTGGGATTAAAGGCGTGCACTACCACGCCCGGCCCTATCTTTCATTTTTTGAAATACAACCATTTAAAAATGTGAAAACAGCTCACAGTCCAGCTTTTGCTGATATCTGTCAGTCCTTGGTTTCCTTCATCTGGCTGATTTCTTTTTCTTAATATTTATTTATTATTTATTTATTTATATTTTATGTGTATGAGTGTTTTGCCTGCATGTATGTAAGTACACCCGTGTCACATAATGTCCACAGAGGCCAGAAGAGGGCATTGGAACCCCTGGAACTGGAGTTACAGACTGTTGTTACTGTCATATGGGTGCCAGGAATGAACCTGGGTCCTCTACAAGAGCAGCCAGTGTTTTTAACCACTGAGCCATCTCTCCAGTCCCTCCCATGACTGATTTCTTTTACAGAATGAAAGCAAGGGTTTCATTTCTCCTTGAGAGGAATTCCTTTTGTGGAGGTGTGAAGACAGGGATTCATGGACAGGGTCAGGTCACTTCTGCTATTCCTTTATTGATTCAAATAAATGTTACTAGACAGAAAAAGTACAGGCAATCTTATAGTATTGTTATTTTACTAAATCTAATGGGCTTCTATTCAGGAAGCCAAGACCATGGTTTCTAGAGTTCTAGACTATGGGTTCCTATAGAAGTCCAAGATGATGTTTCTCTTTTGTGTGTGTGTGTGGGCGTGCGCCTGTGGAGGCCAGAGGTCAACAGGTCAACATTGGGTATCTTCCTTAATTGCTCTTCACTTTATTTTTTTTAAGTATTTTATTTATTTTTAGGGGCTGGAGAGATGGTTCAGCGGTTAAGAGCACTGACTGCTCTTGTAGAAGACCCAGGTTCGATTCCCAGCACCCATATGGTGGCTACAAACCATCCTTAACTCCAGTTCCAAGGAAATCTGAAGCCCTCTTCTGACCTCCACGACATTGCACGACACGGGTGCACTCACATACATGCAGGCAATACACTCATACACACAAAATAAAAATAAATTATTAAAAAATTTTTTTATCTTATGTGTATGAATGTCTTCCCCGCATGTATTTATGTGTACCACATACGTGCCTGGTGTGCGTGGAAGACAGAAGAGGGTATTCCATTTCCTGGATCTGGAGTTAAGGATGGTGTTAGCTGCCATGTGGGTGCTGGGAACTGAGCCCAGGTCCTCTGGAAGAGCATCAAGTGTTTTTAACCACTGAGCCATCTCTTCAGCCCTTCTACCTTATTTTTTAATTGCTTTCCTAGTTTGTGTGTGTGTGTGTGTGTGTGTGTGTGTGTGTGTGTGTGTATGAGTATGGTATATGTGTATGTGGTTTATGCATACATGTGTGCAGGTGCATGCATCTGTGCACATACTTGAATGCCAGAGGAAGATGCTAGGTGTCCTCTTGTATTATTCTCTGCCTTATTTCTTTGAGGCAGGGTTTCCTCCCTAAACCTGGAGCTCATGTCTTTCAGCTAGGCTAGCAGCCAGCAAAGCCCAGTGATCATTCTGTGCCTGTCTCCCCTCCTATCTCCCCATCCCTTCTCCACAACAGTGCTCCTTTCAGGCACTCACGAGACCAGACCAGGCTTGCTTGTGTGAGTGCTGGGATCTGAACTCAGGTCCTCATGGTTTTGTAGCAAGCACTCTTAACCACTGAGCTGTCTCTCCAGCTCCCACCACCTTAGTTCTTGAGACAGGATCTCAACCTGGAGCTCACTGATTGACTGGCCAATAAACCCCAGGAATCATCCTGTCTCTCTCTTCCCAGTGCTGAAATTATAAGTACACACTGCCTAGCTTTTTTAAAAAATTACATCTTTTTTGCTGGGGTGGCACACGCCTTTAATCCCAGCACTCGGGCAGAGGCAGACAGATCTCCAGTTCAAGGCCAGCCTGGTCTACATAGTGAGTTCCAGGCCAGCTGGGACTACAGGGAGACCCTGTCTCAAAAAAAAAAAGACCAAAAAAATTACATCTTTTATTTTGTGTATGCTTGTGTATTTATGTATTGCACATGCAAGAGTGTGCCATATATGGCACACTTGTGGAGGTCAGAGGACAACTTTCGGAAGTTGGTTCTCTCTTACCATGTGGGTCTTGGGGATTGAAATCATATCATCAGCCTTGGTGGCAGGCACCTTTATATCCACTGAGCCATCTTGACTACTCCCTGGATTTAAAAAAATCATGGGTTTTGGGGCTCCAATGAGTTTTCATATTTTTACTGCAAGTATTTTACTGACTGAGCCATCTCCCCAACTCCAGGATGAGGTTTCTTAAGCATTATGACAGGTTCCTCTGCTGTTGAACTACATTCCTAGAAAGAGCTCAAGTGGTCAATTACCCTGTTAACCTAAGTGTTTCTGTATAGGCTCAGTGCTCTTGTTCACAAAGTCGCTAAGATTGCTGTTCATAAGCCAGGTGGCGCATGCCTTTAATCCCAGCACTTGGGAGGCAGAGGCAAGCAGATCTCTGTGAGTTCAAGGCTAGCCTGGTCTACGTAGCCAGTTCCAGGCCAGCTGTGGCTACAGGAAGACCCTGTCTCAAAAAGACGCCCCCCCATGGAAAAGAAAAGACTGCTGTTCATTTAGGAGTGTAGCTCAGTTGGTAGAGTGCTTGCATGTAGCCCTAGGTTTATATACCCATAGTCCCAGCAATTGAGAGATGGAAGCAGAAAGTTCAGAAGTTCAAGGGTTCAAGGTCATCTCAGCTCCATAGTAAGTTGAAGGCCAGTTTGAGCTTATAAAGGAAAGAGTAGTGTTCATACCCAGATTCAGATCAAAGGACTGTTATTAATTATGCTAAATATTGTTATTCTAGCTTCTGTAACAAAACCATGGTCTTAACAAATCATGTTTTTAAAATTTTGTTTTTTATTTATTTTTACTTTTTGTCTCTTTTTTTGAGACGGGGTCTCCCTGTAGCCCTAGCTGTTCTGGAACTCACTATGTAGACCAGGCTGGCTTTGAACTCACAGAGATCTGCATGCTTCTGCCTCCCAAGTGCTGGGATTAAAGGTGTGAGCCATCATGTCTGGCTTATTTATTTATTATTTTATTTATTTATTTATTGTCTTTTTGAGACAGGGTCTCCCTGTAGTCCCAGCTGACTTGAACTCACTATGTAGACCAGGCTAGCCTTGAACTCACAATGATCCTCCTGCCTCTGCCTCTGCTGGGATTAAAGGCATGCACCACCACCACCGGCTTTAATTTATTTATTTATTTTTATGTGTATGAGTGTTTTTTTTCCTGCATGTAAGTATACCACATGCATGCAATGCCCACAGAGATCAGAAGAGGGCATTGGATCCTCTAGAACTGCTGCTGTGTGGGTGCTGGGAACCAAACTTGGGTTCTCTGGAAGAGCAGCAAGTGCTCTTAAAGGTTGAGGCGTCTTCAGCCCCTCCCCCACTTCTTGAGACAAGGTCTCACTATGTAGCTCTGGCTGGGTTAGAACTCTTAAATAGACTAGACTGGCCTCAAACTTGCAGAGATCCACTTACCTTTGCCTTTAGAGTGCTGGGATTAAAGGTGTGTTTGTCATCATATCCAGCCAAATGCTTTTTTTGTGTGTATGTTGAGTCTTTTTGCCTGTATGTATATATGTGAATGTAACCAGGTGTGTACAATAGTTGTGGAGGGTGTCTGATCCCCTGGAACTGGAATGGTGGTGTTGGGAACTGAACTAGCTCTTACAGCCACTGTTCTTAAATCCTGAACCATCTCTCCAGCCCCTAACTTTTTATTTCTCGCTCATACAAAATCCAATTGGAATATTTACTACTAGTTATTCATGGACCCAGATAATTTACCTTTTTGACCTATTCTCTATACTGTGGGAGTTCTTACTATTCAGTTGGTAGATGGGGAGAAAGTGGAAGATTGCATAAGAATTTTTTGTGGACCAGACCTAAAAGTGGCATATGACATTTCTGACCACATGGCACTGGTAAAAATTTTCACATTCGCCTGGCGTGGTGGCGCACGCCTTTAATCCCAGCACTCAGGAGGCAGAGGCAGGTGGATCGCTGTGAGTTTGAGGCCAGCCTGGTCTACATAGTGAGTTCCAAGCCAGCTGGGGCTACAGGGAGACCCTCTCTCAAAAAGACAAAATTTTTTTTTCACATTCATATCTAATGCAAGGAAGAAACTAGAGATGTAGCTCAACAGCAGGGCACTTACCTAGCATGCATGAGGCCCTGGGCGTCATTTGCTGCTTCAAAAATTTGTAAACAACTCACTAATTTTTATATTAATGATATATAGAGGTATGATGTTTAGAGATACTGGGTAAAGTGAATTATAAAAATTCATTTTAGGGACTGGAGATGTAGCAAAGTTGGTAGAGTGCTTGCCTTTCATTCTGGAAGCCCTGAGTTTGATCCCCAGCTCTGCATAAACCAGGTGTGGTGGCAAACACCTATAATTCCAGCACTCCAGATAGGGAGGCAGGAGGACCAAAAGTTCCAGGTCATTCTCACCTGAATAGCTTAAGGCCAGCCTGGGCTACATGAGATCCTGTCTAATAAAATCATTTTTAGATGGCTCAGTGGTTAAGAGCAGGTACTGCTCTTGCAGATGACCTGAGTTTGGTTCCCAGCACCCACATTGGGTGACTCACAAATGCCTGAAACTCCAGCTTCAGACCTTTGTCTAGCCTCTATGGGTACCTATACTCACATACACAGACACATACAGATACAAATAATTTGAAATAATGAAATTAGGCTGGGCGTGGTGGTGTATGTTTTTAGTCCCAGCACTTAGGAGGTCTCTTTAAGATCCCAGCACTTAGGAGATCTCTTTAAGATCAATGAAGGAGAGTGCCCCTCAGACCCCCTCCTGGTCCTCTGAGAAAAAAGCTGCCCTCCGCCTGACTCTGGAAACCCCCTCCGTTGTTCAAACCCTTTCCTGGTACATCTGTTTATAGTTTCTATGGGAATGGTCTGGGGCAGAAGAGGAAGAATGTTCTGTCCCAGGTAAGCTAGCCAATGGCTGTATAGGTTAAATCTCTGGAAATCAGCTCTATATTGTTCAAATCCTTTCCTGGTTATTCTGTGTATGGTTTCTATTGAAATCCCCTGCTTTGTGGTTTTTGTGTTTTTTGTGCTTAAAAGCCCTGTGCTTTCACTGCTAGGGTTCACAGTATAGCTCCCGAGACTGTCTGTGTCCCCAGCCGGTTGGCCTCAATGAAGCACTTCTTTTACTGAGACTCAGTGTCCGAGTGGTCAATTCAGAGAATTCTTCGGCCCCTGAACAATCAAGGCCAGCCTGGTCTATATAGTAAGTTCCAGGCTAACTGGAGCTACAGGGAGACCCTATCTCAAAACAAAACAAACCCTAAATAAATAAATAAATAAATAAATACATTAATTAATTAATTAATTAATTAATTAATTATAAGTAGATACTTAAAAATCATGTTATTGGTTTAAAATTTCCCAAGTCACTCATTTTTTTTTTTACTTTTATGCAGTTCTCAGGATGAGACCTAGGGACTCATACATACTGAGCAAGCACTTTGCTACTGAGCTACACCCTCAGCTCTGTGACAGGAGTTCTTTTATTGCAAAGGTAGGAGTTTCTCTATAGGTTCGAGTTAGTGTTTACTCTTTGGAGTCAGAATGACTGTATTACATGGTAAGGCAGACTTGTAGGAAACTAAGAGTTAGAGACATTGTAAAGTAAGAGAGAAGGATGTGAAGATACTTTTTTTTTCCTGTATAGATTAACGTTAGGGATTCCTTTCAAAGCTAGAAGAGTGGTTTTCTGTAGTTGGTCAGGGCAGAGGATTACAACATAATAGGCCAGGTGTTTCTGTATGGGATTGAAGCTAAGTTCCTGGAGGCAGATGGATCATGAAATCCTATTACGAGGTAAGCCAGGGGTTCTCACACAGGTTCCCTGTATAGATGTATGGCAATTCAGATTGTGAGCTACTGTTTTGGTTTTAGGTTTTTAAAAAAGTTTTATATGACTGTGCTTCTTCTGCTCCAGGCTCAAGCCCAGGTCATGAAGACATGGCTAAATGTACCAAGAAGGTTGGGATCATGGGTAAATATGGGACCCACTATGGAGCCTCCCTCTGGAAAATGGTGAAGAAAATTGAAATCAGCCAGCATGCCAAGTATACTTGCTCCTTCTGTGGCAAGACCAAGATGAAGAGATGGGCTGTTGGCATCTGGCACTGTGGTTTCTGCATGAAAACAGTGGCTGGTAGAGCCTGGACCTACAGCACCACCTCCGCTGTCATGGTCAAGTCTGCCATCAGAAGACTGAAGGAACTGAAAGACCAACAGAAGCACTGCCATTTGGGACATCCCCAGCCTGCAATAAATGGGTTAATTTATGTGACAAAAATAATCTTATGTATGTGAGTGTATGTATGTAAGTGCACCACATGCATGCAGTGTCCACAGAGGCCAGAAGAGGGTGTCTGGGTATGGGGGGGTCTTCCGCAAGAACAGCCAGGGCTCTTAACCACTGAGCCATGAGCTATCCCTTCAGGACCCTGGTTTGGGTTTTTTATTATTATTATTATTTGTCTTCTTTTTATGTCTTTTTGAGACAGGGCCTCCCTGTAGCCCTAGCTGGCCTGGAACTCACTATGTAGACCAGACTGGCCTCGAACTCACAGAGATCCGCCTGCCTCTGCCTCCCAAGTGCTGGGACTAAAGGTCTGCGCCACCACACCCAGCCCTTGGGTTTTTTTAAAAAAATGTTTTATTATTTTTGTTTTATGTGTATGAGTATTTTACCTGCATGTGTGTAAGTGCATCTGTGTCATGCAGTGTCCGTGGAGGTGAGAAGAACCTATTGGATTCCCTGAAACTAGAGTTACAGAAGGTTATTAGCTATCACGTTGTAGGACCCCCAGGCTGGGGTAGCCAATGTCCACAGGAGGCCGCACCCCAATAACTCAGTCCTCAGACCAGGAGATGCAACAAGCAAGAGGATTTAATCGTTTGCGCAGACGGGCCCCTGCCTCACTCAGAGAGAGAGAGAGAGCAGCAGCCCCGAGCTCAGCTTACAGGTGACTTTTAAAGGCAAAAACCACAAACTACAACCGGCAGCAGTGGAGCAGTGGGAGGGGGCCGGCAGCAGTAGGAGAGGGGAAGTTTTGGGTGATGTCCGGCTTGTGTACGGAGCATGAAAAGGTCAGCTCTTTCTCAGCAGTTAGAATTATTTTACTTCTTACTTCCTTGTTCTGAATATTCTTCTTTGGTCTGGGGGACTTGGTTTGAATCCACTTTAACCTGGGGGGCTTTAGTTTGATTCCATCAATGTGAATACTGGGAATTGAATCTGAGTCTTCTGCAAGAGCGGTCAGTGTGCTTAACTACTGAGCCATCTCTCCAGCCCTGGGTTTTTATTTTTTTGGTGTGTATGTATATGTATACATATGTGTGTGTGTGTGTGTGTGTGTGTGTGTGTGTGTGTGTATTTCTGTGGTTGGGGGTATGTTAATGTACAGCAGTGTGTAAAGTTCAGAGCACAACTTCAGGTGTCATTCCTCAGGCGCTATCAGATTTTATCTTTTATTTATTTACTTATTTATTCATTTATTTATTTATTTGTCTTTTTGAGACAGGGTCTCCCTGTAGCCCCAGCTGGCCTAGAACTCACTATGTAGACCAGGCTGGCCTTGAACTCACAGAGCTCTACCTGCCTCTGCCTCCCGAGTGCTGGGATTAAAAGCATGTGCTACCACACCCGGCTATTTTATTATTATTATTTTTTATTTATTTATTTTTTGTCTTTTTGAGACAGGGTTTCCTTGTAGCTCCAGCTGTCCCAGAACTCACTATGTAGACCAGGCTGGCCTCGAATTCACAAAGATCTGCCTGCCTCTGCCTCCTAAATGCTGGGATTAAAGGCGTGCACCACCCAGCCCTATTTTATTATTTTTTAATATTTTATTTATTATTTTCAAATTATATGTATGAGTGTAGTGCCTGCATGTAGGTAAGTGCATCTGTGTTGTGCAATGCCCTGGGAGGACAGAAGAGACTGTCGGATCCCCTGGAACTGGAGTTATGGACAGTTCTTAGCTGCCATGTGGGTGCTGGGATTCGAACCCGTGTCTTCTGCAAGAACAGTCAGTGTTCTTAACCACTGAGCATCTCTCCAGCCCCAAATTTTATTTTTTTGAGAATCTTTGCCCTAGAATTCTCCTAGTAGGTTAAGCTGGCTTGCCAGCAAGCCCCAGGGATTTGTCTGTCTCCATCTCTCCAGGACTGGATTTACAAGTGTGTAGTCTCACAATGGCTTGTTTTACATGGGTTCTGAGTAACAAACTGAGGTCCTGGTGTTTGTAAGGTAAGCACTTTACTGCCTGAGCTATTTCAGCTCCTCCCTCCATTCCTCCCCCTCCTCTCTCTTTCAATTTTCCTTTCTTTCCTCACCAAGTTGCCCAGGCTAGTTTTAAACTCCTGGCCTCAAGGGATCCTTCTTCCTCAGCCCCCTGAATAGCTAGGACATGGGCTAGGGATATAGCTTAGTATACAATTTACCTAGCAAACAAAGGAAGGGAGGGAGGGAGGGAAGGAGGGAGGGAGGAAGGAAAGGAGGAGGGAAGGCCATTCTATGGCTGGTTGGGAATGTAGTACAACAGTAGAGTGTTTTGCCTAGTACATTTGAGATCCTGAGTTGAATCCCTGGTGCTGTAAACAATAATAACAAAAAACAGTAGTCAGATAGTGTGGACTACAAGTGTGTACCATATGCCCAGAAGGGA
>NW_008346093.1:1127057-1153698 GCF_000622305.1 Nannospalax galili | reverse complement strand
GATTTTGTTCTTTAAAATTTATACACACACACGGAGAGAGAGAGAGAGAGAGAGAGAGAGAGAGAGAGAGAGAGAGAGAGAGAGAATAAATTATCTGTCTGTCTGTCTGTCTGTCTATTTTTTTGGTCTTTTTGAGACACAGGCCAGACCCAGCTGGCCTGGAACTCACTATGTAGACCAGGCTGGCCTTGAAATCACGAAGACCTGCCTGCCTCTGCCTCCCAGTGCTGGGATTAAAGGCGTGCGCCACCAAGTCCTGCTCTATAAAATATTTTTAATGGTTTCCTATTTTTGGTCAGGAGGGCATTTCTAAGATAAGCCATAATTGTCAAATACTTTTTTGTTGTTGTTGTTGATACTGGGTCTAATGTACTTCCAGTTAGCCTTAAACTTGATAAATAGCTGAGGATGACCTTGAACTTCTGGTCCTCTTGCCTGTATGTGATGGCTGATCTTGGTTATCAACTTGACTGGATCTGGAATTAACTAAAAAGTGGGAGACTTTCTTGAGCAGATTATTTGAATCCAGAAAACCCACCTTAACTAAAGACCAGCACCTCTTCAGGAATCCTCCAGGCCCTCAGACCAGACTAGGATTGCTGAGACATCCATTCTCATGGACTCAGCAACTACTGGATTCTCAGCCTCTCCAGTGTAACACAGCCATTGTTGGACTATCTGGACCCTACCCTGTAAGCCAATCTAATAAATACCCTTTTATATATATTTATAATTATATACATATTTTATCAGTTCTTTTCCTTTAGAGAGCCCTGACTGATCTACTGTACCTCCAAAGTGCTGGAATTATAGACATTTGCCATTCTCTCTGTCTCTCTCTCTCTGTCTCTCTCTCTGTGTCTCTCTCTGTGTCTGTGGTTTTTATTTTTATTTTTTTGGTCTTTTTGAGACAGGGTCTCCCTGTAGTCACAGCTGGCCTAGAACTCACTATGGAAACCAGGCTGGCCTTGAACTCACAGAGATCCACCTGCCTCTGCCTCCCAAGTGCTAGGATTAAAGGCATGCGCCACCACACCCGGCGTGTGTCTGTGTTTTGTTGGAGATTGAATTCATGGCTTTGCGAATGCTTGGCAAACACTGTATCAACTGAGCTACATCCCCAGCCCTTTCAAATACTTTTCTGTTTAATTATTTATACTATTAATTACTAGTAATTAACACTGCTAACAAGTTCTATTTTTTAAAAATCTTATTTATTTATTTATTTATTTATTTATGCACTTATATGTGCCTATCCCTATGTGCATTGGCCTTGAACTCACAGAGATCCTCCTGCCTCTGCCTTCCAAGTGCTGGGATTAAAGGCGTGTGCCACCACGCCCGGCCCTTATTTATTATTTTTATTTTATGTATATGAATGTATTGCCTGCATGTAGGTAGGTACATCTAGTGCCCATGGAGGTCAGAAGAGGGCATTGGATCCCTTGGAAGTGGAGTTACAGAAAGTTTTTAGCCTCCATATGGGTCCTGGGCATCGAGCCCTGGTCCTCTGCAAGAGCAGCCAGTGCTCTTAACCGCTGAGCCATCTCTCCAAGCCCAAGTTCTATCTTTTTATAATGATATAGATGGAACCCAGGGTCTTTGCACAGTCTTGGCAAGTGTCCTTCCAGTGAACTGTATCTTTAATAGGAGAGTATTTCCAGAGAGTAAAGATGGGAGTTCCTAGAAAGGGTCAGATTAGAGATTCTTTTTTAAAAGATTTATGTATTTTTGTTTTATGTGTGTGAGTGCTTTGCCTACATGTAAAGATGTGCTCCATGTGTGCCTGATGCCCTCTGGAAGAGGGCATTGGATTTCATGGAACTGGAGTTACACATGGTTGTGAGGTGTCGTGTGGGTACTGGGAACTGAAAGTGGGTCCTCTGTAAAACCAGTAAGTCTGTGTTGCAAGTTGGATCCTGGATTCCTGCAGACACCACAGGGTAGGACGTGAGATTCAGGCTTGTTGTGACAGCTGATGTCAGGGGTCATTGTGGGTCATTGGCAACAATGAAAGCAAGAACTTCCATATATGATCAGGGTTCCTGAAGGGGCTCAGGATGAAGATTTCTGTAGAGAAAGTCAGGTCTATTGTTCAGAAATCAGTTTATTGCAAGTAGGCTATATCTAAAGTACTTCAAGGAGGTGGAGGGGAGGGCTACAGCACAGTGGTATGACAGAAATGTTTCTACCTGAGGTCCAGACAGGACCCATAGAAAAATTGAGGCTCAGGACAGGTATTCCCATCAGGGGTGGTATAGAGGCTTCCTTACTGTGTGTGGTCAGATTCTAACTGGGCTAAGGTAGGGGCTGATGCTCCTGTTCAGGATCAGGATGAAATCCCTGCAGATCATTAGATAAAGAGCTTGTTCTTGGTGTGGTGGCTCATGCCTGAAGTACCAGCACTTGAGAGGCTTAGGTGGGAGGATTGTCATGAGTTCGAAGCCAGTCTGGTCTACATACTGGGTAGAAAGACAGCATGGGCTGCAGAGTAAGATCCTGTGTCAAAAAAAATGAGAAAAGGGGGCTGGAGAGATGGCTCAGTGGTTAAGAGCACTGGTTGCTCTTGTAGAGGACCTAGGTTCTAGTCTCAACACCCACATGGCAGCTAAGAACTGTCTGTAATGACAGTTTCAGGGGATCCAATGCCTTCTCTGGCCTCCACAGGCATTGCATGCAGGCAAAATACTCATTACATAAAATAAAAATAAATTTAAAAAATTTAATAGCAGGTGGAAAGATAGCTCAGTAGTTAAGAGCTCTGGCTGCTCTTGCTAAGGATCAGGGTTTGATTCCCAGCACCTACACAATGGCTAACAACTGTCCATAACTCCAGTTCCAAGGGATGCAACCTTCTTCTGACCTCCATGTGGGCATTGTAGGGGCTACAGGGAGACCCTGTCTCAAAAAGACCAAAAAAAAAATCTTGTTAGTATGCAAGTTTGCTTTCATCCTTGATAAATGATAAAATTATTTTTTGTTTGTGTGTGTGTGTGTGTGTGTGTGTGTGTGTGTTTGAGACAGGGTCTCCCTGAAGCCAGCTGTCCTGGAACTCACTGTGTAGACCTGGCTGTCCTTGAACTAACTGAGATCCCTTTGCCTCTGCCTCCAGAGTGCTGGGATTAAAGGTGTGTGCCACCACGCCTGGCTGATAAATGATAAAATTGTATAGATACCAAAGAATTGCTTTAAAATGAATATCTTTATGATTTATTATCATAAACTATTTGTATACTTTTTTTTGTTTTTAAAGAGAGAGACTCCTGTATCCCAGGCTGGCCTCAAAATCAATAGATAGCCAAGGATGGCCTTGAACTTGTGATCCTTCTGCCTCCACCTCTTGAGTGCTGGGATTACAGGTGTGTACCACTATGCCTAGTTGTATAACTATTTTATATAGCATATTACTGGGGCCACATAAAAATTTCTGGGATGAAAACAGATTGCAAATAGAAAAAGTTTAAGAAGCTCTTAACTAAAACACCAGAGCTTCCAAGCCTGTTGCCAGGCCCATGGCAATCACTCAAAAATAGTGCCTCTTGCTGAGGGGGAAAGTGATGAAGACAGACTCTGGGCCAGACTCCCAACTCTGCTAAAATGTGTGACCTTGAATGAGTCTCTTTACTGAACTACCTGTCTTAGGATGTTCCCAACTCAAAAGTATACTCTTATCTACATGTTTGTCTATTTCTTTTAAGTCTTCTAAAGATCTGATTTATTTTTATGTCTATGAGCGTTTTGCTTGTAACTATGCCACATGCAGTGTCCACAGAGGCCAGAAGAGGGTGTTGGATTCCTTGGAGCTGGCTTTGCAGACTATAGTGAGCTGATCTTTTACAAGAGCAGCAAGAGCTCTTAACTTGTAAATCATCTCTCCAGTCCCCTGGCCCATGTTTGCTAAATTGAAGACCATATTTCACTTTGGGAGAGCTGTTCACTCAGGTGAATAGGAGTGTGAGGAGGTACTTGACAGTGTGGCACTCCCCACCTATAAGTTATAAAATTCAGAGGCTATTTTTGTTTTTGTTCTTGTTTGTTTGTTTTGGGATAAGGTCTCATACTGTAGCCCAGGTTGGCCTAGAACTCACTATGTAGCCCAGGCAGGCCTCAAAGTGACAATCTGCCTGCCTCTTAGTCTCCCAAATGCTAGGATTATAGGCCTGAGCTACCACATCCTATTTCAGAGTCTATTATGTCTTTCAGTCTCCTCTAGTCTCTTCTATTTCCCACAGTGGTGCAGGCTGAACTGGGCTGAAAGAGATGAGGTGATTTTCAGGAAGGCCCAGGGACCACCCCACACTGGAGCTACCAGCCTAACCTACACTTTTCCACTTTCCTTTCCTGAAGACTGCATCTTTGGTCTGGTGGAAGGGGATCCCTAATTTACACAATGGGAAACTGTGCATGTTGATAACTCCACAAATGTACATAGAACTTCTCACGTTGTTAGTCCTTAGACACACCATGATATGGCACTGCTACATGATACACATATACACACCTATTCATATACATTTTGTTTTGTTTCGTTTCTTTGAGCAGGGTCTCCCTGTTGCTCTAGCTGACCTGGAACTCACTATGTAGACCAGGTTGGCCTTGAACTTACAAAGATCTGCCTGCCTCTGCCTCTTTAAATACTTGGTCCTTAGCTGGTGGCACTGTTTGGGAAGGTTGTGGGTCTGGTTGGTTGGAGGTGGGTCATTGGGGATGACCTTTATGGGTTTTAGAACTCCCCTGCTTCTAGTCTCATTCTCTGCTTTCTGTTCTGGCTGTCATGAGAGGAATCTTGTTATAGTTCCCACCACTGTGAAATCTTCTTTGCTTTCTCTGACATATGTATAGAAATCCCTTTGAAACTGTGAACCAAAGTAAGTCCTTTGCCCTTCAGTTGCTACTATGAGGTATTTTGTCACAGCAACAAGAAAACTAACACCTTCACAGCCATACTATTTATTATACCTCATACTGGCATGCACAGTTCTTGCTCAGTGTTTCACAGATATTTACCCAGCAGGTTCTCTGCCAAAGTGTATGTATTGTCATACTGTTTCAACAATCACCCAGAGTCATGCACAACCACACAACTATAACCTCACATACTTCATCACCTACACATATTTCCACATGCTGTTACCTCATGGTGTCACCCTTGCGATCTCACACGACTTCACCATGACATATGGAACCACCTGGATGCTGTCAACAAAGCCTCACATATACCATCACATTTACACATTGTGATTTTCAGTTGCGAAATATTATATCCATTACCTAGCTCATGTAGTCATATATTGCAGCTGGATGCAGTTATTGTAGAACCATAGACACCACTACACACTCCACCTGACCTTGACATTTATTTATTCAGCCAAACTCACAACTACAGTTTCAAGTCTTTGGTAGCTTTATTTTACAAAAGATTTGAAGGTACAGGCAAGAGGCTGTCTAGGGCCCAGATGGTTAGATTATAAAGAATGATGATGGCTCTAAGAGGAAGGGGAGCCAGATATGGTGGTAGATGCCTGCAGTCTCAGCACTCAGGAACTGAGGCAGAAGGATCTCGAGTTTGAGGTCAGCCTGAACTACATAGGGAGCTCAAAGCCAGCTTGGGCTACATAGTAAGACCCTGTCCCAAAACAAAACAAAACAAAACAAAACAAAACAAAACAAAACATGCTAGGCATGCTCGTGCATGCCTGTAATCCCAGTACTTGGGAAGTAGAGGCAGGAGAACCAAGAGTTCAAGTTCATCCTCAAGTACATAGTTTGGGGCTAGCCTGGGTACATGAAAATCCTGTCTCAAAAAACAAAAGAAAGAAGAAAGAAAAGACAAGGGGGAGCATCACCTCTGCCCTAAGGCCAAGGCCATTCTGTGTACCTTCAAGAGCTGAGGGGAGCCACCACAGTGGTACTGGTGGTGGAAGGCACAGGACCTGTGGGGAAGGAGGCTGTAGGCGATCCCAACAGAGGTCCAGGGAAAGGCATAAGATGGCTGACAGGCCCTGATAGCACCACGGGCCCCAGGCCTTGATAGAGATGGGCAGTACCTGTAGTACCCAGTGTCAATCCTGAGGCCACCTCCCCACAACTCCCACTATTACTGCTACCAGCTACCACCATGAAGCCACCAGCTGGTCCTTCAGCTGGTCCTGCTCCACCCATACTTGACCCCCGCTTCTTTTTCCCTTTTCCAGATGCCTTGCGGTTCCGAGTCTGAATTCCATCCTTCCGCATGGTGAGTGGTCGGTTTACCTGCCAAAAGGGAGACAGCAGTGTTGTCAGCTCTAGCCTAGCCTTTGTGCCTCTATGTCTGGGCTAGGGACACCCTCTCAACTCCACTTTTTAAAAAAAATTTTATTTATTATTTTTATGTGTATGAGCGTATTGCCTGCATGTAGGTAAGTGCACCCATGTCATGCAATGCCCGCGGAGGACAGATGAGGCTCTCAGATCCCCTGGGACTGGAGTTAGGGACAGTTGTTAGCTGCCATGTGGGTGCTCGGATTTGAACCTGGGTCTTCTGCAAGAAAAGCCAGTGTTCTTAACTGCTGAGCCATCTCTCTGGCCCCTCAACCCCACTTTTTTAAGAATAGGGAATTGGTTCAAGGGCTAGGGTAACACATCCAGTACTAGCATAGATAGGGGCCTAGGAAAGCCTGTAGTTGTAAGGCTCTGAGTTTAGAATAGCCTCTTGAACTGATAGGAGCTCCCCAAGACCTAGGACAGTGGAGTGGAAGGAATGATTGGAGGTGGCAATAGGAGAGACAGGAGAAGAAAGAGCAATGGAAGGGAGGAATGAGATGGAAGGAATGGTAACAGTGAAGGAAAATGAAATAGGAAAGGAAGGGGGCCATTAAGATGGAAAGAGATGAGGGAAGAGGAAGGAGCAAAGGAAGCGAAGGATGAGGAAGGAAAGGAGAGAGGAAGATTCTGAGTGAAAGAGAAAGTTCAAGGTAGATTAGGACCAAGTGAGGTATGACTGTACCACCATGGTGGGAGGACAGGCTCTGAGGGATGAGTGTCACCTGGTGTAGCTTGTAGTAGAGGCCACAAGCATTGCACACTGGATCTCCACTGGCATTTCTCCGCCAGAGTGTTGTGGTGGTTGTTTGGCAGTTGGTACACTGAGTACCTGCCCGTTTGCTGACAATCTGGGGGACAAAAGGATATGAGATCAGTGCTCTGCAGAGGTGGAAGTGGACACAGGGACTCACAGAGCTTGAGATGAGTCACACTGAAGGCAAGGGTTCTTATCTTGGATAGAAGAGTTTATTTTATATGAGACCACCTCCATCCATGGTTTTCAACTTTAGCCACATATCAGAATCTCTCTGGGGACGCCAGGCATATGGTGGCTCACACCTGTAATCCCAGGACTCAAGAGACAGAAACAGATGGGAAGATCGCCATGAGTTGGAGACCAGTCTGGTCTATATAGTTCCAAGCCAGCCAGGGCTATATAGCAAGACCCTGTTTCAAACAAAACAAAACAAAACAATCTTCTGGGGAATTATAAGAAATCCTAGCTGGGTGTGGTGGCATACGCCTTTAGTCCCAGCACTTGGGAGACAGAGGCAGGCAGATCTCTGTGAGTTCAAGGCCAGCCTGGTCTACATAGCAAGTTCAGGCCAGCTGGGGATACAAGGACACCCTGTCTCAAAAAGGCCAAAAAACAAGGCCGGGTGTGTTGACGCACGCCTTTAGTCCCAGCACTGGGGAGGCAGAGGCAGGCGGATCTCTGTGAGTTCAAGGCCAGCCTGGTCTACATAGTGAGTTCCAGGATAGCTGGGGCTACAGGGAGATTCTGTCTCAAAAAGACCAAAAAAGAAAAAAAAGACCAAAAAACAAAACAAAACAAAGACATCCTGGAGCTGAAGGGGTATAGCTCCATGGTAGAGTGCTTCCTTAGCATGCATGGCTCTTGGGCTCCAACCTTAGTACAAAATCCTTTTGCCCAGTTCAATGGTCATCACTTCTGGAAGAAGGAACCCAGAGTGATTGTAATGTGAATCAGAGATGAAAACTCCACTGTTAAAGGCAAGGGCAGAGGCTTCAGCACAGCTTGAGGTTACGGCTTCTGTTTGAAGCCTTGAAGGGCAGATAGAGGATGGGAGTTCAGAACAGGGATCCTGCATAGGAAAGGGATGGAAGTTCCCTTTTAAGAAAGAATGAGGTTGAGGGCAAGGATACTATGTACAGGGACAGGCAGGAATTGGTCAGGAGTTCTATACAATGGGAGAATGTGGATTCTTGTCATGGGTAGGAACAAGTCTCCTATACAGGTGAGGCCAGCCTGTGATCTTACCAGTCTCTTCTTAGGCCGGATAAGGGGCCGGTTCTGGCCATTCATCTTGTGATACAGGCCACAAGCATTGCATAGGTAGTGGCCTGTCCTGTCCCTCCGCCACAGTGGAGTAGCTGTTGCTCCACAGTTCACACACTCCCTGGCTTCTGGTAGGGTGAACAGAGAGAAGAGAAAACAAGGCTCAGCTTAACTTTGCTTTGGGCCACTCAGCAGCTCAACCTCCCTGTCCCTTTTTGAAACCCTTACCGCAAGGGGCCAAGGGTAGGCTTCCATGAAATTTTGGGGAGGAATAGGCTGCTGAACTGAGAGGGCTCCCAGTGGGAGAAAAGAAAGGACTAGGAAAGTCAAGCCCCCCATAAGCACTGCTGGTGACAGGTAGTGATGCAGGCAGAGAGGTCCCTAGGGTCAAGAGGTCTGGACTTAGTCTCTCTGTCTTCAAGGTCTCCAAGAAGGTGGTGCTGCTCTTCCCATCCGGGTCTTCCAGTGCCTGGGGAGGGGCATCCTCGTGGCTGGGGCACACAGTTGAAGCAGGGTAGAGCCCGGTCTTGCTGTAGGCCCAGCCAGCATAGGGTGAGCCCCCTGGGATTCCCTCCATACAGTTGAGCAATGGGTACACCTGAAAAACTGTTGGAGGGGTGTGGGGAGGAAAGAGGAAAGAAAAAGAGAGATAAACCTAAGATAATCTCATTTTCAGGGTACAATGATATCCATCAGTCCCAACATGGTGGCCGGCCAGGTTTCCAACCTTCTTCACACAACTGATGGCCATTAGGTGACTCTTGGATCCTGAGCCCCATTGGTCACTACAGCTACTGTAATACCCTCCAATCCCCTCTGTCTGGGATTTGGGGATGATTTCTATTGGGATTGGGTGCATACAGGTCAACTGACAACTAAGGCAGCTAGTACATACTTCCAACTTTGCTTCTCAAAATTGGCCACTCCAATATGGCAGGCTGAGAAACACTGGTGTTCTCAAAGCTGGGCTTAACTTGGGGAAAGGGGTCATCATATCCACATACAAAGCTTCTAATCATTTCCAAGATGATCTCAGTGGAATTCTGACCTAGCAGGATCTATATGGCAACGCCAACAATATCCAGTCAATGCCATGATAGCTACCCAAAAGAGTTACCTGGAGAGTGTCTGTAGGCCTCAGTATCTCTGTAGTAGGCCAGTGCAGTGGCTGCAGCAGTGGCTGTGCTTGGGGAAGTGGAAGAGGCTGCTGCATCCAAACCCTCCGGCCCAGAGGGGAAGAAGCCCCCTGACTCTGGTGTTGAGGACACCAGGGCAGAATTTACAAACTGGGGCAGGGCTTCTGAGGCTCCCACAGCCCCTAGGCCAGGGAACTCCATGAGGCCACTGGGGCTTAACCTGTGAGGACAGGAAGAGTCATCAAGCACAGAAATCCTTATCCCTTCCCGTCTTTCCGTCTGTTTCTCTGCCTTCCTTTTCTTCTACTATACTACTTTCCACCTCTCAAATTCCCTTCCTCTTCTTCCCTCTTCTCCCTTCCCACGTTGTAATTTCTCTTGTCTCTCATTCCACCTCACTTCCTATCCTTCCCTCCTTTCAACTCTTTCCCATTTTCCCCTTATTAACTCACCGGTCTTTTGTTCTTCTACCCTCATCCATGCCGTCATCTTCCTTCCCTTCACTCCCTCTCTTCCCCCCCTCCCCTCCTTTCTCCTTCTCTCCCATCTCTCTTATTTCCATGTCTTCTTTCTTCACTCCTCTTTTCCATCTCTCTTCCTTCTTCCCATGCCATCTTGTCTGTTCTTTTTTTGTTCCATCTTCTTTGCTTCCTTGCCCCTCCCTTGTCCCCCTTTCCTCCTCTCCCCTCATTTCTTTTCTTCTCTTACACCCTCCTTTTCCTGTACTGCATCTCTCTTCCCCTTTCTGTATCTCCTCCTTCCTTCCTCCACTACTAAAAAAGATTTTATTTTGCCAGGCGTGGCAGTGCATGCCTGTAGTCCCAGCACTTGGGAGGCAGAGGCAGGCAGATCTCTGTGAGTTGGAGGCCAGCCTGGGCTGCATAGTGAGTTCCAGGCCAGCTGGGGCTATAAGGAGACCCTGTTTCAAAAACACCGAAAAAAAAAGATTTTATTTTATGTGTATGAGTGTTTTGCTGGCACATATGTAAGTTTACCACATGTGTGCAATGCCCACAGAGGCCAGAAGAGGGTATTGGAGCCCCTAAAACTGGAGTTATAGACAGTTGTTAGCCTCTATGTGGATACTGGGAAGCAAACCCAGGTCCTGTGCATGAACGGCAAGTGCTCTTAACCACTGAGCCATCTCTCCAGCTGCTCTTCCTCTTTTAAAAAGGATTTTATTTTTATTTTTAAATTATGTACACTTGTGTGTGTCTGTGTGTATGTGTGTGCATGTGAGGGCAGGTGCCTTCAGAGACCAGAAAACGGTAACAGATTCACCTGGAACTGGAGTTACATTTGTGGGCCAACCCACATCAAGGCCAGGAACTGAACTCAGGTCCTCTGGAAGAGCAGCAAATGCTCTTAAACACTGAGCCATCTCTCCAGCCCTTCTTCCTCCTCTTTTTATCCTCTTTTCCAGCTTGTAACCTTCCTCTTCCCTTTCCCTCCCCTCCTTTTTCATCCTTCTTTCCCTCTTTCTTGAACCTTTTCCTCTCTCTCCTTTCTTCTCCTCATCTCCTCCTCCCCTACTTCCTCTTCTTATTCTCTCTCTTCCCTCTCCCTTCCTTCCCTTCTACAGAAGAGTCTGGGTAGATTTAATCCCAGCACTCAGGAAGCAGAGGCAGGTGGACTTCTGTAAGTTCAAGACCAGCCTGGTCTACGTAGTAAGTTCTAGGCCAGCTGGGGCTACACAGGGAGACCCTGTCTCAGAAAGACCAAAAAAAGACAAGAGTCTGAGTAGGGGTGGGGTACATAACCTTGGTCCCTTGGACCCCTTGAAAGTTCCCTCAGGACCTTGGGGTTCACCCTTTTGTGCTCCCCAACTTCATCCCTATCTGCAGCATCTTGCCATCTGACTTTCTCAGAAACCCCATGGTTTCCGGCTTCTCTCCCCCTCCCCCACCCCAGTTGGATCTGCAGACGGAGGGCCCCCTTAGTTCCTCCCTGCTCCATGCTGGGGGGGGGCTTAGCACCCTCACCCTGCACCGCTTATCTCTGCCATCCCCACCCAACTTTTGAAATCACCCTAAAGCTACTGGCTTCCTCTGAGAAGAGTGACAGGTGGGAGGTGTCTCTGGTATTCTTCCTCCTGGGGAGGAGGGTCTGCTTTTAGGAACTTCTAAGTCCCACCACTCCCAGACCTCAGTTTCCCCATCTTCTGTATTAGAGGTGGTACAGCAGATGAACTAAGAGTTGAGAGAGAGCCTTTTACTTTTATCTTATCTTACATGTCTGTCTCTTTAGCTTTCTGCCTCCCTGGGTCTCTTCCTCACTGTTTCCTTTCAGGTCTGACTTCAGATTTCTCCTATATACTCCTATGTTTCTAGGATATACTGTTTTTAAAATAATTTATCTTTGTGTGTATATGTATGATGTACGTATGTGTGTCTGTGTGTGTGTGTGCCTCTGTGCCATGGTGTACATGTGAAGGTCAGAGGCTTCCACCTTTTTTTGAGACTGGGTCTCTTGTATTTTTCTGCTATGTATAGCAGACTAGGCAGCCTGTGAACTTCTAGTGATTCTCCTGTCTTCACTTCCTATCTCCCTATAAGTGCTCTGGGATTACAAGTATGCGGGCTACGTGTCCAGATTTCACATGGATTCTGGGGATTTGAATTCAGGTCCTCACATTTTTCAGTAAGTGGTTTATCCACTGATCCATCTCCCTAGCCCTTAGGGTGTATCTTTATCCTCTCTTTGTTTCTGTGCTTTTATGAATGTATGCTTTTCCCCTGCCTTCTTTTGTCTTCCCGTGTTTATCTTTCTCTGATATTTCTCCCCATCTTTCTGTCTGTATCTCTTTGTGCCTCTCTTGGCATTCCTTCTCTGTATCTGTTACTCCAGCTTTCTCCTCTACTCATATTGCTAAACATCCTGCATCTCTCCAGCTCTGCTTCTTTTTCTGCCTCCCAGTGTCTCCTCTTTCTATTTATTTCTCTGAGCTCTTGGTCCTATCTTACTATTTCCATATCCTTCCATGTGCCTTATTGCCAGCAGTCCAGGAAAAGGGATCAAAAAACCTGCCTCTGGTCCTGAATACTCCATGCCCTGTCTGTAGAGAAGAGTGACAGAGTATAAAGGCCACCTTCAGTACCAATTGTATAGATAGGCCAAGGGCTAGGCCTAGGGTTGGGACTGTGCTGGGGACAAGACAGCTCTTGATTTCTCAACCTGAGTTCCCACCATCTCTCTTGAGACAAAATGTTCTCCCTCTTAGTCCCCAGCTCCCCTTCCATCTCTTTCCTCCCTCTCTAATTCTTTGTCTCTGTCTCTCCATGATTCACTCCCCCCTTCCTCCCTCCCTCCTTTGTTCTATTTCTGCCCCTGCTTTCTTTCTTCTCTCCGTAGTCACTCTGGATCACTCTTTTTCTTTCTTTCTTTTTTTTGTTTGTTTGTTTTTGGTCTTTTTGAGACAGGGTCTCCCTGTAGCCCCAGCTGGCCTGGAATTCACTATGTAGACCAGGCTGGCCTCGAACTCACAGAGATCTGCCTGCCTCTGCCTCCCAAGTACTGGGATTAAAGGCATGCGCCACCACACTGAATCACTCTTTTTCTACTCATTCTTTGAGTCTATGTTTCTCCTTCCTCTTCATGTCCCTCTTGCCTCTTGTTTTGTTCCTGTATGCCCCTCTCACTCCGCAGTTCTCTTAGTTCCTCTCTTCTCTCTCTGCCTCACTATGTCTCTTGCTGTCTTCCTGTCAGCTTCCCTCCCGCTTTATAGCCTACCCTGTACTTCTCACCTTGGTGGGTCTAGGGCTGCCCACCCCTCTGGTAGCAAGGGCCCACCCCCACCCCAGTTATCACTCTCCCAGACAGAGATAAAGTTTATCTCGAGGCTGGGGGATATGAAAGCTCCTTATCAGCTGCTCCACTAGAGAAAGTGCTGCCCTAACTAGGAGGCACAACTGCGGTACCTTCAACTCTCCCTGGGCCCAGCCCCTCACCCCAGGTAACAGCCCTAGCCCAGCCCTCAGCGAGGGTCCCATAGGGCTGAAGGAGTCGGAGGCAGGATCTTGGGAGCAAATGTGGTACTTAGGGGGTTAGAAGTGGAATTTGGGGGTCAGATGTGGGGTTAAGAAGTCAGAAGTGTGGGGTATAGCTGTGGAGTTTGGGAGAAGCAAATACGGGGTTTGAGAAACAGAGCTGAACTTAGAAGCAAATTTTGGGTTCAGAAATGGGTTAGGAAAACATGAGGTAGGGAATCAGAGGTAAAGTTTGACAGTCAGCTGCAAAGTTGGAGATGTAGTTCCAGGGTCAGAAATGGATTCTGGGAGTCATGGGGAAATGTAACCGTGCTAAGGGTTTTTCTAAAGCAGCTATTGTGTTTAAGAGGTAGAGATGGACCTGGGGAGACAGAGCCATGGCTGATGACTGGAGATGGATTCTGAGAGCACAGGAAGAGTTGAAGAAGCTAAGACAATTGGGGTAGAAGAAGTGTGGAACCAGGGGATTCAGTGGGTAAAAACAGGTTTTAGGGCTTGGGTTCATGTGGCAGAACAGATTTTAGGGGAGCACACTTAGTGACTAGAGTAACAAACACATTTTGGCCAACAGGCAGGGGGAGGGAGCAGTTTGGGGAGGTCAGAGAAAAGACACAGGGAGCAGACATAGAGATTAAAGCTAGGGTCTGACAGGTCAGGGACAGATTTGGGAGAGCCAGAGACAATGAGATAGTAACAGATACTGACTTGGGAGCAGATATAACAGCCTTGGAAAAGCTAAAGTGAGGTTTCTCAGGAGAACTCAGAGAGAGAGAGAGAGAGAGAGAGAGAGAGAGAGAGAGAGAGAGAAAGCTTGGGTCAGTGGAAATCCGATTTGGGTCAGAGATAGGAGTTTGGGGGATAAAAGCATGGTTTGAGGGGCAGAGTTGGTGTATATGGAAGGCATACCTGGGAGTATGAGGAGAGAAATTAAGGGGTCAGAGGGCATAGAATCTTGGAAGAAATGGATGGGAGGGTAGACAAAGGAGCGTTGTAGGGGAGAGATGGAGGATGAGACACAAGGAGTCTGAAGAGCTGTGGAGGAATTCAAGGATGACCCACACTTTAGGGGCAAGCTGTGGGTCAGAGAGCCTGGAGCAGGCTGGGGCAACAGGCTGGGGGTTGCCTTGCTGGGGGCTCTTTAGGGGTTGAGACTGACCTGGGCTGGTTGATGCAGAGAGTTCAGACACCTTATGGATGTGGTGAGCTCAGTGTGATCTCAAGGGATGTCCTTGCTGGCCTTGGCCTTTGAGGCTCCCTTCCTCCCTCCCTCTCCCCAGCCCGCCTTCCCTTCCTCCCACCTTCTCCCTCCTCCCTCCTCCCCAGGGAGTGGCTGGTGCCTCAGTGGGTGGGGCAGCACAGGGGAGGGGGCGTGCCCCCTGCTTGTGGAGGATCTCTTGGGCACCAATGGCTCTCCACCCTACCTGTGTACCCTGTGGATTGTTGGTTTCCGTTGGTGTCGCGCTGCCATGGACTTCAGTGTCCAGCCAAGTCATATGAACTCAAATCAAGATAAAACAAAAATATTAGATATAGTTTCATGACTCTACTAGAATTTTCAGTGAGGAAAGCCCATACTGTGCTAGCCTGAGTGTGGGCTGGACGCCTATGCATGCGAGCCTTCCTGGCAGCAGGCAGAAGAGGGAAGTGGCTGTACCCATTTTGCAGGTAAGAAGAATGAGGCTCAAAGAGAGGTCTGGGAGAGTTTGAACCAGAGCCTATAGGCCACATTTATGAACCAGGCTCAGTGAGTAGGCCAGGGCTGATGAGTGAGGGCACACTTCAGTGTGTGGGGTTTGCACTTGGGGCTTACGCCAGCACCAGCCTGCCTTGGGGCGGTAGATAAGTCTTATCAGATGGAGGCGACTGTGGCTGTTGGTGCCGCAGTAACAGGCTGTCTTGGGGTTGAGGGGGCAGTGTGGGGAGGCACACAGGGACAGTGGCCTCAACTTCTTGCCCGCCATATGTTAGAGGCGGGAAACTGAAGCGATACCCAGAGTGGGGTCCCCTGTGAGTCCCTGAGGTTTGGATAAGATGACAAACAGGAGGGATAGGACGGGAGAGACCAAGAGGCAGAGACAGGAGCAAAGGTATACAAAGTGATGAGAATGAGGAGAAAGAGATCCGAAGAGCCTGAGACAGTTAAAATGAATATGTAGAGAGAGGCAGAGATGGACAGAAGGTGAAAGAAAAAAACCTGGAAATGACAGAGGCCGGGGCACAGATGATGAAAGAAGGAAAACAGAAACACCATTGTAGAGAGGGACAGCGATAGAGATATTAAGAGACAGAGCCTGAGGACACCCCCCTCCCATGGCTGTCTGGGATATGCCTGGTGCTGGTGGCACTGGTTTGGGTGACATGGGAATGGAGACTGATGTGATCTATGGGCTCTGTTCTCAGCCTGCTGTGAGGGGACACCCCCTACCTTGGTCACTGAATGCTTACAACCAAGACCCCACCCTCCTGCCCTGTTGGTGTCTCATACCCACATAAACCTTCATCAGTCTGTTCTGAGTATTTTTTCTACATAAAATAATCAAACACACAGACACAGACACACACAGTACTGCACTTGGGTCCCCATGGAGTACAGAATAAGACTCTATCATGGCCTTGGAAGTCCTATAGGAGCCCGCAACCTTCTATTCTATAGCTGGGGAGACTGAGACCCACCAAGGCAGAGGCAAGAATAAAGCCTTGGGTCAGTAGGGTCAGCTGCCTACTAGCCTACCCCAGCAGGAGTTGACCTTCTTATCTACCTCTGAAGGTAATTATCCCTACAGGCTTTAAAATGGAGGCTTGTGTTGAACTCCTGCTGTATACCACTCTTCTTGTGGACCACTGTTTGCCAAGGAAGGACCCTAGACTGAGGTAGCCCACCATCCTCCAACAACCCAACCAGCGACTAGCAGGGAGACCTTGTAGGAGTTATAAGCTACCATTTGCCCATTTTTTTTGTCTTTTTTGAGACAGGGTCTTCCTGTAGCCCCAGCTGTCCTGGAACTCACTATGTAGACCAGGCTAGCCTTGAACTCTTAGAGATCCGCCTGCCTCTGCCTGCAGTGCTGGGATTAAAGGCGTGTGCCACCACGCCTGGCCATTTGCCCATTTGTAATAGCTACTATTCCCCACACTGAGAAGAATGAGTTTGACTCCATGTTAAGTGGTTCAACTTATTTGAATCTGACTTCTCAATACATGGACTATTCTAGTTTTTAGAGTACTCGGATCTGAAATCTTAATGTTGAATATTCTGATTTATTTACTGAGTGCTTGTTATATGCAAAGACTAGTCTCTCACCCTTTCTAACTGCCACTAATTCTAGTTCTAATGCTAATAATATGCTGATACCAATAGTAATAATATTACCAATAGTAATATCAACTCCAACTTGATATTAGTACTAATGCTGATTTTTTTTTTGTCTTTTTTGAGACAGGGTTTCCCTGTAGCCCCAGCTGGCCTGGAACTCGCTATGTAGACCAGGCTGGACTCGAACACACAGAGACTAGCCTGCCCCTGTATTCATTCTAAGAACAATAACCCCAATTCTCATCTGTCCTCCATGAAGGGATCTAACTCAGGGCCTTGCTTATTCTAGGCATATGTTTTACCAATTGTTCTACACCCCCAGTCCCTGATTCTGATATTAGTGCATTTACCAGCATGAACATACCAGCAGGAGCAGCATTATTTGTTGGCAGAACACAAGCATTGTGCTGTGCTAAGTGTTTCCATGAATAATTTTATTCTCTTCTCACCAGGTCTTTATGGTGTATAACCACCCCCACCTTTCAGACTGAGTAGGGGCACAGCACTATTCAAGGTCCCGGTTCTTGTCTCAACTCTCATGCTGATTGACCGCTTAATTCCTGGGCAAGTCACCCTCTGTGCTTTGGCTGTTTTACCTGAAAATGGTATAATCACAGCCCCCACCCTTTACCCCACACCAAATGTAACCACTCAGCACAGAGCCTGCCTGGCACCCCATGAATGGTGTTCTTTGTAAACAGTAATTCTCAACATTGTCATTATTGTTGGCAACAGAAGTTTCAAGGTCGGGAGTGACATGGGGGGAGCCTCACTGGGAGGGACAGCCTGGAGGCATGTCCAAGAAAATAGTGTGGTGCTAAATTTACATCCCATTTCTTCATTCTGGAGGTGACAATGGGTTCAGTAAAGGAAGTAAAGGGTGGGGAGTGGGGTGCCTCTGAGGCCAGGCCTCACCCCATTCCCTCCCCCATCCCTGTGGAGAGGGTGCAGGCCCAGAAGTCTGTGGCCACAGTTCAGCCAGCAGGGAGGCAGCTGGGAAGGCATAGATAAGGGAATCAGTGGGGGCCAGACCAAGGTTGGGGGAGCCCAGTGTGGGTGGTGGAGGGGGTGGGGTGTCCGGGTCATAGCGTCTTCTCTGTCAAGCTTCCATTTGAGACCCATGGCAATGTCCTCTCTTGCTGGAAGCCTTCCTTAACTGTTCTCCTCCCTCCTGGCATCTTTTGAGGTTCTGGAGCCCCTACTTGATTCAGGTCATGGCACTGGTATATCTATGCCTTTTCAGGATTGGAGTTTCCCAGGGTGGGATGGAGTACAACTCACTTTGGTATGAATACACCAGAGAGAAGCAGCAACGAAAACCTGGGCAAAGAGTCACATGTTTAACTTCAGAATGAAACTGTTGATTATTATTTCAAGGATTATTTTTAATTGAGACATAACAACTATACATATTTATGGGACACAGCACGACCATTTGATACATTCACATAATATGCAAGGGTTAAATTGAAGTAATTAGCGTATCCAGTTCCTTAAACACCAATGGAAGCTAAAAAAAATTGATCACAGCCAGGCATAGTGGCGCATGCCTTTAATCCCAGCACTCGGGAGGCAGAGGCAGGCAGATCTCCGTGAGTTCAAGGCCAGCCTGGTCTACATAGTGAGTTCAAGGCCAGCTGGGGCTACAGGGAGACCCTGTCTCAAAAAGACCAAAAAAAAATTGATCACATAGAACAAAAACCAGAATAATGGTCAGTAGAGGCTGGGAAGGGGAGGTTAGAGAGGAAAAATATATTCTAGTGTTCCATAGCCCCGTAGGGTGACTAGTTTGCAACAACCGATTAAATACAATATATACATATTTGTTGTTTTTGTTGTTGTTATTATTAGGGCTTTTTGAGACAGGGTCTCACTATGTAACCCTGACTGGTCTGGAATGTAGTATGTTGACCAGGTTGGTCTTGATATCACAGAGAGAGATTCACCTACCTCTACCTCCCAAGTGCTGGGATTAAAGGCTTGTAATCACCATGCCAGGCTGTTGTCATTATTTAATGATGAAAGAAAATATCATGAAGCTGGACATGGTGGCAAATGTCTGTTATATCAACACTTAGGAGGTGAAGGCAGGAGTATCAGGAGTTCAAGGTCATCCTTAGCTACATAGTGAACTTGAGACCACCCTGAGATACCTGAGACCTTGTCTCAAAAAAATAAAAGTCACAGCAAGGCAAGGAGCAAAGTAATACAGTGATTGTTCTGTTTATACCCTTCCCACTGCTCTATACTATTGGCTTTCTTCCTTTGTTTTGTTTTGTTTGGTGTTTTTGAGACAGAGTCTCCCTGTAGTCCCAGCTAGCCTGGAACTCACCTATGTAGACTAGGCTGGCCTTGAACTTTCAGAGATCTGCCTGCCTCTGCCTCCCAACAGCTGGGACTAAAGGCATGCACCACGACGCCCAACAGTCTTTTGTTCTTTGTAACAGAACACATCAGGTTGAAGCTAACCAACTCCATAAAGCTACCACTGGCTTTTATAATTCTTGGAATTCTTTAGTTTTTTAACTCATTCCCAATTTGTAATTTAAATCACACAAATGAATATGTATTTTTTAAAAAAGGAAAGAAAAAGAAAAGATGAAAATAGCAGGTTACAAGTAGGATGTAGGGAAAAAACAAAAAACAAGTAGTAGGTAGAGAAAAACAACTTTCCACAAAAAATTTTAAGTATGCTGGGCACTGTGGCGCATGCCTTTAAACCCAGCACTCGGGAGGCAGAGGCAGGCAGATCTCTGTGAGTTCAAGGCCAGCCTGGTCTACATAGTGAGTTCCAGGACAGCTAGGGCTACAGGGAGACCCTGTCTCAAAAAAACCAAAAAAAGATTAAGTATTAAACTTGCATCTACAAAATTGAAATGAATGGGGCTGTAGCTCAGTGGTAGAACTGTTGCTTAGAATTCACAAGGCCCTGGGTTCTATTCTTGGTATTACAAATGAAACAAAACAAACAAAATAAAAACCCAAATGTTTATATGCAAAATGTCAATATTAGCTCTATTCAATAACTGAACATTCTTCTCTTTGTTTTTGTGTATTTTTTAAACCAGTTATTTCTAAAACAAGCAAAAGCTCCTGAAGAAAACCCATTATTATTATTACTATTATTATTTTGAGACAAGCTCTCAATATATAACCCAGATTGGCCTTGAACTCAAGATCCTCCTGCCTCGGCCTCCCTAGTGCTAGAATCACAGGGTATGCAACCACCATGCCCAGATCCTGACTATAAATATTCTGGTAGGAACTTAGATATTCTAAAGAGAGACATTTGTGCTCCTCCCTTCTGCAACATTATCCATGATAACCAGACTAGAAACTATCTAAATGGTTATTGCCAGTGAATGGGCCAGCAAAATGTGGTTCAATTTATACTACTATTATAACCATCCTGATAATAGAGAATATATTCTTTTTTTTAAATTTTTATTATTTTTATTTTATGTATATGCATGTATTGCCTGCATGTAGGTAAGTGCACCTGTGTTATGCAGTGCCCGTGGAGGTCAGAAGAGGCTGTCGGAGCACCTGGGACTGGAGTTATAGACAGTTGTTAGCTGCCATGTGGGTGCTGGAATTCGAACCCCGGTCTTCCGCAAGAACAACCAGTGTTCTTAATTGCTGAGCCATCTCTCCAGCCCCAAGGAGAGAATGTATTCTTTTTTTATTTTCGGTCTTTTTGAGACAGGGTCTCCCTGTAGCCCCAGCTGTCCTGGAACTCACTATATAGACCAGGCTGGCCTTGAACCCACAGAGATCCGCCTGCCTCTGCCTCCCAAGTGCTGGGATTAAAGGCGTGCACTACCAGGACGGCAGAGAATATATTCTAAGGAGAGACAATTGTACCTCTCCCTTCCTCTATCAGACTACTGGAATAATGATCTCAAGAAATTGGAATTTCCCCAGCACTCTCATCCTAGGAGAAGAAGGCTGGGGCCCTGGTGCTAGCCAGAGGAGGAACTTGTCTCCCAGGAAGAGATTTCACATAGCCTGACAACTTGTCAGATTTCTTTGTACTGAGATTGGACCTGAGACAGCGATGTGTCAGTGATGGGTGGGACCACACCTTTGTTTGGTTACCCACACTTCTTAGCTTCTATTTAAGTCTAAACCTCTTGCCAGGCCAGCTGGGGCTACAGGGAGACTGCATCTCAAAACAAAACAAAACAAAACAAGACACACCACACTCCCTAAACTCTTGTCAGGACCTTGAAAGATAGACTTAGGAGGCCTAGGAAGACATGAGTAGAGTATTAGGGGCTATTAGATCTTTTTGTTCTTTGTCCCATTGTGGCCACACTGAATAAATCTTTCTCTGCTTTTCACTAGTACTTGTAACTTTTTAGTTAGCACATTGAAGATGGTTGACTGCTAGTACCTAGGCTCTGACCCTAATAACTGTGTTTCCTTCCTCCTTCTTTTTTTTTTTTTTTTTTTGTAGTCCTGGGTAGCCTGGAACTTACTATGTAGGCCAGGCTGCCTTGATCTCACAGAGATCTGCCTACCTCTGCCTCCTGAGTACTGGGATTAAAGGTATGCATCACCACGCCTGGCTTTTTTTTTCTTTTCTTATTTTTAATGATGGAAACAAAATTACACTAAAACCGAAGCTTCTGGAAGAACCACTTGTTCTTGCCCGTCTTGTATTTCTCCTCAAACGTGACCTTGGCCTTACGTCTGGCCTTGCGTTTCAGAGCTGGGTCTCTAAAGACACCCTGTTGACCACAGTTTTGTCCAAGGAGATGTCCACAGAATACCTGGTGGCCATGAGGTGATTGTACTTATATACTTTAATGAAAGATTTGATCTTTGACCTCTTGGCGATTTTCTTCTTGCCCATGGAAGCTGTCACTTTCTGGGGATAGCAGTCAATTCCAGCGACCAGAGCATGGCTATAAAGGCGGTCTGAGGTGCCATCATCATGTTCTTCACGATGACAGCTTTGCGTCCAGAGTAGCGTCCAGCTAGGACCAGCACCACCTTCCTGGGTTTCATGAATTTGCCCATTTCAGCAGCAGCAAGCAAGCGCCCAGCCTTCATATATATATATATTTAATTAATTAATTAATTAAATTATTTCTTTTTTGTCTTTTTGAGACAGGGTCTCCCTGTAGTCCCAGCTGACCTGAACTCACTATGTAGACCAGACTGGCCTTGAACTCACAAGGATCCGTCTGCCTCTGCCTCCTGAGTGCTGGGACTAAAGGCGTGTGCCACCACACCTAGCTACATATATTTATTTTATGTGTATGTGTACATGCCTCAGTGTATGTATATGCATCACATGGCGCAGGTGCCAAAAGAGAGCATCAGATTCCCTGAAGCTAGAGTTACAGAAAGTTGTGAGCTACCCCATGTGGATGCTGGGAAGTGAACCCAGGTCCTCTGAAGAGCATCAGGCATCTTAACCACTAAGCCATCTCTCCATCCCCAACTCTGTGAATTTTCAACACATATTTTTGTGTCACAGATCTGCAATAAGTAACTTTTTTTCTTTTTTAGTCTTTTTAAGACAGGGTCTCCCTGTAGCCCCAGCTGTCCTGGAACTCACTATGTAGACCAGGCTGGCCTTGAACTCACAGAGATCTGCGGATCAAAGGTGTGTGCCACCACGCCTGGCTTGCCTCAGACTCTTGAGTGCCCATCTTGCCTAGCTCTGTTTTCTACCTCTATGCCTCTCTTAAAGAAAGATCCTTGGTAAATTGCCAACTGGAGAAGTAATATGACATCAATACTGCTTGAAGCTCAACAATCTCAATCCTAATCCACCCTTACAATGTTAAGACTGCAAGTCGCAGTAGCAATGATCAAGAATCCACAGTTCTATCTCTTTATCAGAAAAATAAACAATCTAGAAAGTTTCATTGTTTTCAAATGAAGAATATGTAAATTGGGGACTGGAGAAATGGCTTAATGTTGAAGAGCACTTACTGCTCTTTCAAAGGATCAGGATTTGGGTCCCTGCACCCATATAGCGGCTAACAAATGTCTGTAACTTCAGCTCTAGGGGATCCCACTCCCTCTTCTGGCCTCTGAAGACATTACATGAATGTGGTGCACTTACATACATGCAGGAAAAACACTCATACACATAAAATAAACATAAATAAATAATGTGAAAACTGCTGCCTTTCCCTTGGAGCTTCTTAGATTACAGATAGCTTTGGAAACCAAAGTTCTTTGTCATCTTATATTGAAGCATTTTCAAGAGGGATTATAAACCACCATTAAGGTCCAAGAAACAACACCAAAAATAAACTGAGACTATTTTCTGTATTACCATTGCCTGTCAAATATAAGTCACTTTCCTGTTTTGACACAAGGTCTCATGCAGCCCAGGCTGACCTCAAACTCACTGTGTAGCCAAGGATGACCTTAAACTACTGATTCTCCTGCCTATACCTCCCAAGTACTAGGATTGCAGATGTGCACCACTTATACCTGGCATAAGTCACCTTTTATAGAAAGTTAGTACAGCAATTCTTTTCACAGAAACATTTTGTATACTAGGAAGGAAAGGTACAAAAAGAATTATATTAAAACAATTGTTATTAGACATGGGGTTCTTCCCACTTAATGACAATGGAAATGAAATCAAGCCAGAGAGAGAAAAGGGTACACCAAGCAAGATAGTTGGCAAGGAAAGAGGATAGGCCAGAGAGATGGGAATGGAGAGCAGCGCTGAGTGACACACCAGGCCAGTTCTGTAGACAGAGAAGCTTCCTTTTATGTCATTTTTGAGTCCTTTGAGACAAGGTCTCACATTATAGCCCAGCCTAGTCACAAACTCAATCCACCCTCAGATCCCACTCCTTTTCTTGAGACAGGGTTTCACTGGTCTCACTATGTGGCACAGCTGGCCTTGAACTCAAAATGTTCCTGCTTCACCCTTCCCTAGTGTTGGAATCTCAGGTGTGTGCCACATGTAAAGCACTCTCTTATTTCTTGTGCAGAGTTTAATAGGACAAGGTTGGAGTCTGTTGTTTTTTCATTAGCTATGGGAATCAACACACACACACACACACACACACACACACACACACACACACATATATATGTATATATACATGAATGACAGTTTCTTTCTCTGTAACCCTGGCTGGCATAGAACTTACCCCAGAGACTGGGCTGGCTTTGAACTCGCAGTAGTCCTCCTGCCTCTGCCTCCTTCGTGCAACTCTAAAGTTGTGTGACACTATGCCTAGTTTGGGTGTCAGTCTTAAAGGATATTTTTTCTGCATAAGCATTTTGACTGTGGGGGAGTGGTCAGTTTTCCCACGAGCTGCTACATTCCTTCAGCCCTCTCCCTGTCCTGACTGAACAAGCTGACCTTGTGATAAAGGTGACTCAGGATAACTGTTTAAAAAAATTCGTGATAAAGGATGGTAGAAAATACACATTTTGCTTTTTCATCACTGACAAGCTTAAAGAGGTCAATTTGTTGTGGGAAAATATATATGACATTTTTATGAATAATAGGTTTTTCATTTTGTTTTGAGATAGGGCCTCTTGTACCTAGATTGACCTCAAACTCACTGAGGCTGACTTTGCATTCCTGATCTTCCCATGTCTATCTCTAGAGTACTAGGATTGTAGGGGTATGCCACCATGCCTGGTTTTTATGCAGTACTGGGGATCAAAGCCAGCCCCACAGTGTATACTCTTTTATATCAGGCTGGGGATGAAACTTAGTTGATAGAGTACTTGCCTAGCATGCACCCAAAGTTGTGGATTCGGTCCCTAGCACTGTATAAGTTGGGTGTGGGGATTTACCACTATAGTCCCAGCACTCAGGAGGTGGAGGCAGGAAGATCAGAAGTTCAAGGTCATTTTCATCTATACAGTCAGTTCACAGCTAGCCTGGGCAACATGAAAGCCTGTCTTAAGAAAGAAGGAAAGAGGCCAGGCGTGGTGGCGTATGCCTTTAATCCCAGCACTTGGGAGGCAGAGGCAGGCAGATCTCTGTGAGTTCAAGGCCAGCCTGGTCTACATAGTAAGTTCCAGGGCAGCTGGGGCTACAGGGAGACTCTGTCTCAAAAAGACAAAAAAAAAAAAAGGAAAGAAAGGAAAAGAAAAATTAAAAGAAGAAAAACAAGAAAAAGAATATACACTGTAGACAGAACCACAGCAAGCAAAATTTCAGAGAGAATTGTTCTCTAAGAGGAAATGGGTATTTTTTTAACAAGTTTACCGGCCTTGTGTCCATGGGCCATTTGTTTGGGGTCATATATGAGTAGATAAGAGGTGCTCACTGTCTTGTTAGGTAGATTTTGTAACACCATTTGTCCTTCTTGAGACTGGCCATTTGGGGCGAGGTACTAGGGGTCTTTGGAGTTAGGCTTTAATTGTTCATATAAAGCATCACAAGTCCCTGGGTCAGACTAAGCACTCAGGATCTGATTGGTAAGGGCCAGGGAGCCTGCTTCTTATTTTTTAAATTTATTTTTTATTTTAGAGACAGGGTTTTGCTATAGCCCCAAGTAACCTGGAACTCACATGTAGATCAGCTTCGCCTCAAATGCCTGCCTCTACCTCTCAAGTGCTGAGATTAATCATCATGCCTGGCTTGCTTTTTATTTTTAGCTTGTTTTCTCTACAATAGTGACTTACCTGAGTTGCCTGGCCCTCTTAGAAGGGATCCCAGTATCCCATGGGCCCTGGATGAACATTGAGGGTGAAGGTCAAAACATCGACTGTCTTGAGCTTTTGTGTTCCCTCCCCCTCCCCCTCCCCTTCTTCTTCTTCTTTTTCTTCTTCTTCTTCTTCTTCTTCTTCTTCTTCTTCTTCTTCTTCTTCTTCTTCTTCTTCTTCTTCTTCTTCTTCTTCTTCTTCTTCTTCTTCTTCTTCACCTTTTTGAAGCACAGTCTCCCTGTAGGCCCAGCTGGCCTGGAGCTCACTATGTAGACCAGGCTGGCCTCGAACTCAGAGATCCGCCTGCCTCTGCCTCCTGAGTGCTTGGGACTACAGGCATGAGCCACCAGGCCTGGCTTAATTTGGTAATTTCTTTAGGTATCAGGGACCCTTTGAGCTATAAAGACCTGAAAACAGTTGCCCCCATATTGAGCTCCATTTTCTTTTAAACCAATTATTTCTATTCTATAGTTCTGTTATTTTGGGACTACTGAAATTTTCATACAAAATTTTGTCTTTTGGTCAGTATTTGTAGATGGATTTAACTTTAGCCTACTTTGGGGCCATCCTGCCAAGGAGCAGGGAAAGAGGTGGAGCTTTCTCCTAGGTGAGTTTGGTCTCTTTTAGCTAAAGTTTTTTTGGCTTTTTGTGGTACTAGGGATTGAACTGGGGCCTTGCACATGCCAAGCAAGTACTGTACCAACTGAGCTATATTCCTAGCCCAAAGCTTTTTACATTTTATTTATTCATTTACTTACTTTTTAAAAAGAAGGGTTTTTTGTTTTTTGGTCTTTTTGAGACAGGGTCTCCCTGTAGCCCCAGCTGGCCTCTGCCCCCTGAGTGCTGGGACTAAAGGCGTGCACTATAATGCTTGCCTAAAAAAGTTTTTATTTTTATTTATTTATTTATTTATTATTTATTTATTTATTTATTTATTTATTTATTTTATGTGTATGAGTGTTCTGCTTGCATGTATGTAAGTATATCTTGTGCTTGACTGTTGCCAGTGGAGGCCAGAAGAGGATGTTGGATCCCCTGGAACTGGAGTTAAGGAAGGGTGTCAGCTGCCATATAGTGCCAGGAATTGAATTCAAGTCTTCTGGAAGAGCAACAAATGCTTTTAACTGCTAACTCTCTAGCCCTGCCTTGTACTTTGTTAAGATTTAGTTCGTGGGCTGGGCACGGGGGTGGGGGGGGCATGCCTTTAATCCCAGCACTTGAGAGGCAGAGGCAG
>NW_008346093.1:1111231-1126988 GCF_000622305.1 Nannospalax galili | reverse complement strand
ACAATAAATAAATAAATAAATAAATAAATAAATAAATAAATAAATAAACAACCCCTTTTTACATTTGAATGGCTACATCTTAACTTCAGCTGGGTGAGATAGCAACTTCAAGTAAACAGTTTTTGGTTTTTTTAGGAAAAGGAAAAAAACACAGAGAGATTAAAAAACTTCTATATTTTAACCCCATAATTATTACAAACTGTTTACAAAAGGTTGGGGATGCAGCTTAGTGGTAGAGCACTTGCTAGCATGTGCTAGGCCCTAGGTTCAAACCATAGTACCATACACACACAAAAATCTTATCTTGGGGCTGGAGAGATGGTTCAGTGCTCTTCCAGAGGACCTAGTTTTGGTTCCCATCATCCATGTGGTGGCTAATAACCGTTTATACTGCAGTTCCAGGGGATCAAGTGCATTGTTTTGGCCTTCTGGGCACTGCAGACACGTGGTGCATACATGCAGGCAAAACACTCATACACGTAAAATAAAAATAAATAAAATATAACCCCCAAATTTTTAACCTGTTTATAAGAAATGTCTTTTTTATATTTCATGTCTATGGTGATTAGGGATCCTTATATGTGATGTCAGGCTCGGTTCCTGGGCCTGTGTGGGGCTCAGACCCCATTACTCCATAGCAGAATCATCTCTCCTTGAGGCTATGAGGGGCCTTCAGTTCAAGTTGCCATGTGGTTGCTCCTGACTTGGAAGGTCCAGGCAATCCCATTGCTAATAACTCTTCCTGTGACAAAAGGTACACTGATTTGGGCCTCAGAAACTGTAGACAATTTCTACACTTTAGTGAGGTCTTTTTTTTGGTAGGGTAACCTAGAGAGAAATGGATTGAGGCAGCCAATCTTTTTTAGCCAATCTTTTATCTTGACTAGCTTAGTTTCCTATGTCTTCTCTCTATTACTAAATACCCTAAAGGATGCATTAACCAGTTTGAGTCCCCTGTTCTGATTTTTGTAATTTTCTCCTAATATCTGGGGCCTACTCAGTAATGGAATCACAATTACCATCAGGCCTTTCTCCTCTGCTGAATTAGGCTCTATATTGGTTTATTTTTAAAAAGCTTCATCAGTCTGTTTAGAACTATGACTAAAACTTACTCTTCCTTTTCCTGAGTGATTTCTCTCAGGCTTTGTTAATTCTTTGCAGTCTTTTCAGTATCTCACACACTTAGGGTCTCTCTGTAAATTCGATGGTCTCCAGCTGGGCATGGTGGCACACACCCTTACTCCCAGCACTCCAGAAGCAGAAGCAGGCGGATCTCTGTGAGCTCAAGGCCAGCCTGGTCTACATAGTGAGTTCCAGGCCAGCTGGGGCTACAGGAAGACCCTGTCTCAAGAAGACCAAAAAAAAAATTTGATGGTCTCCAATGTGTGGTCCAGGAGAGTGATATAAAGCCCTGGAACAAGCACTTAGATGAATGTGGTAATGTTGCTTGTCCCATGTATTCCTATATAGACACTGACACAACTTGTGTATGGGTAGCTTGTCACACCAAGGTTTCTAACTTGGAGGAAATCCCACTTGCTCTGGATACTAAACAACCAAATGTGTCTTAGGAGGAGAAGGAAAAGCCCACAGTAGAGAGGCTGGGAATAGAGAACTCATTCTACAGGCTATGTAAACAGTAGTGTCAAGAGCACTTGGAGCAGCTGCTTTCTGAATTTCGTGAGAAGGCAGTCAGGAGATTTCTTTCCCCAGAGGGAAAAACACAATCAGCTAGGAGACATCTAAAAATCCCTTCCACATGACATATGACATATAAACCACTTTTTGTTTTTTAAAATTTTATTTTATGTGTTTGAGTGTCTTGTCTGCATATATGTAAGTAAACCTATGTCATGCAACATCCGTGGAGGTCAGAAGAGGGTGTTGAATCCTCTGGAACTGGAGTTACAGTTTTTAGCTGTCATGTGGGTACTGGGAACTGAACCCGGGTCCTCTGCAAGAGCAGCCCCTTTTTTGGTTTATTTTGAGATAAGGTTTCCCTGTAGTCCTGGCTGGCCTAGAACTCACTGTGTAGACCAGGATGGCCTTGATCTCACAGAGATCTGCCTTCCTCTGCTGGTATTAAAGGTGTGTACCATCATGCCCGGCTTATGAACTACTTTATGGCTGTGATTTTCACTCTCACATCTCTGCCTCCCATCTTGAAGTAGGAGTGATAGGATTACAGATAAGGCACACCAACCACATATAACTTTTTACAAGGGTTCCAGGAAGCAAAACCAGATCTTCAGACTTGTACAGCTAATGCCTTTACCCACTGACCCATTTCTCTGGCCTCTAATTTTTTTTGAGACAGGATTTCATGTAGTCCAGACTAGTTTTGAACTCCTAATCCTCCTGCCTCTACCTCCCTAGCATTGAGATTATAGGCAAGCATCACTGTAGCTGACTCAGGTTTTTTGTTTGTTTGTTTGTTTGAGATATGATCTTGCTATGCTCTTCAGACTGATCTTGAACTCCTGGGTGCAGTGAGTTAATTTTTGTATATGATGTGAAGCAAGGGTCCAACTTCATTATTTTGCATGTCTGAGTACTATTGTTGAAAAAAGTATTCTTTTCCCATTGACTTGTGTTAGCATACTTGTCAAAAATTAGTTGCCTGTAGTGGCTCAGGGTTTATCTTAGAGACAGAATGTATGTAGACATACATGCAAAGTTTGACCTTAGCACAAAAAATGCCTATAATGCTTCATCTTATTTCTAGAGTCTAGTTCTATTTCATATCTTTTTCTTTCTTTTCTTGTGATAGGATTTTATGTGGTCTAAGTTGACCTCAAACTTACTATGTAGCTGAGGATGACCTTTAACTCCTGACTGTCTTGCCTTCACTTCCCTAGTGCTGGGATTACAGGCATGTACTACCATGACTGGCCTTTATTTTTTTGTTGTTATTTGATTTTGGAGGTGATTCTGGTGGATTTTTTTTTTTTGCCACACGGGCTTGATTATTGTGTATACTAAGTTTTAAAATCAGGAAGGTGAGTCTTCCAGTTCTGTTTTACTGCTAGATTGTTGTGGGTGTTTGGGATCCTTAGAATTTCCATGTAAGTTTTAGAATCACCTTGTCAGTTTCTACAAAGGAACAATCTTGGATTCTGATTGAGGTTGCATTAAAACTATAGGGGCTGGAGAGATGGCTCAGCGGTTAAGAACACTGACTGTTCTTGCAGAAGACCCGGATTCAATTCCCAACACCCACATGGCAGCTAACAACTGTCCATAACTCCAGTCTAGGGGATCCGACGCCCTCTTCTGACCTCTGTGGGCATTTCATGACATGGGTGTACTTCTATACATGCAGGCAATACATGCATACACATAAAATAGTAAATAAAATATTTTTTAAAAACCCAAAACTGGGGCCGGAGAGATGGCTCAGCGGTTAAGAGCACTGACTGCTCTTGCAGAGGACCCGGGTTCGATACCCAGCACCCACATGGCAGCTACGAACTGTCCTTGACTCCAGTTCCAGGGGAATCCGATGCCCTCTTCTGACCTCCTTGGCACTGTACGACACGGGTGCACTCACATACATGCAGGCAATACACGCATACACATAAAATAAAAATTAAAAAAAAACCCAAAACTATAGATTAATTTGGGGAGTATTGTCATATGCATATTTAACATGAAGTTTTTCAATCCATAGTCATACGATTTTTTTCATTGATTTAGTTCTTGTTTTTGTTTATTTGTTTGAAACAGGATCTCACTGTGTAGTACAGGATGACCCCAAACTCATGGCAATCCTGGCTCAGCCTCCCAAGTGCTGTGATTATGGGTTTGAGTTACCATGTGTGGGTTAGAACTTTATACAAAGTCTTTCAATAATACTTCATACTGTTTTTGTTTCTGACACAGGCTTTCATGTAAGATAGGTTGGCCTTGAACTCCCTATGTGAACTTTTGATCCTTCTGTCTCCATCTTCGAATTGTTGAAATTGTAGGTGTGTGCCCCCACACATGGTTTATGAGATGCTGAGAATTGAACTGAGGGACTCAGACTCATACATGCTAGGCAAGTACTCTACCAACTGAGCTACATCCCCAGCCCAATACTTTATAGTTTTCAGGGAAGAATTCTTGTCTGTCTTTGTTAATTTTATTACTATTTATTTGCATTGATGCTATTGTACTTGGAAGTTTTGTTTTGCAGTGACAGGGATCAAACACAGGGTTTTAGGCATACTAGGAAAGTGCTCTGTTGCTGAGGCACATCCCCAGCATCACAGGCTACAAATTTATTTACTTACTTTTTATTATTATTATTATTATTATTATTATTTTATTTGATCTTTTTGAGACAGGGTCTCCCTGTAGCCACAGCTGGCCTGGATTCACTATGGAGACCAGGTTGGTCTCAAACTCACAGAGAGCCACCTGCCTCTGCCTCCGGAGTGCTGGGACTAAAGGTATGCATCACTACACCCAGAACAGGCTATAAATTTAAATCAACCAGTATCATATAAGATTGTTTGAGCTGTAATGTATTTCTTTTTTTAATTTTTGAGACAAAATCTCAGCATTGACTAACCTTTATACTTGCTGTTCAGACTGGTATACTCTTCCTCTGGCCACTGAATGACTCAGTCTTTTTATTTATTTATTTTAATTTTTATTTATTATTTATTATTTTTATTTTATGTGTATGCATGTATTGCCTGCATGTAGGTAAGTGCACCCATGTCGTGCAATGCCCGTGGAAGACAGAAGAGGCTGTTGGATCCCTTGGAACTGGAGTTACAGACAGTTGTTAGCTGCCATATGGGCCCTGGGATTCAAACCCAGGTCTTCTGCAAGAACAGTCAGTGTTCTTAACTACTGAGCCGTTTCTCCAGCCCTGACTCACTGTTTTAAAAAATTTTTTTGGTCTTTTTGTGGCAGGGTCTCCCTGTTGGCCCAGCTGGTCTGGAACTCACTATGTAGACTAGGCTGGCTTTGAACTCATAAAGATCAGCTTGCCTCTGCCTCCCAGGTGCTGAGGTTAAAGGTGTGCAGCACTATGCCCCGCAGTTTTTGTGGAGTTTTTCAGTCTTTTTGAAACAGGGTCTCCCTATAGCCACCCCTCTGGCCTGGAACTCACTATGTAGACCAGGCTGGCCTTGAACTCACGAGATCCACTTGCCTCTACAGGTGTGCGCCACCATACCTGGCTAGTTTTTGTGTTTTAAAAAATTTTATTTTATGGGGCTGGAGAGATGGCTCAGTGGTTAATAACACTGACTGCTCTTGCAGAGGACTCAGGTTCAATTCCTAGCACCTACACGGTGGCTAACAACCGTCCATAACTCTAGTTTTCAATGCCGTCTACTGACCTCCACAAGCATTACATGACACAGGTGCACTTACATACGTGTAGGTAATACACTCATACACATAAAATAAAAATAAAATATTAAAAATGATTTTATGAGAGAGGAGAGGGAGAGAGAGAGAGAGTCAGAGGACAACTTTTGAGAGACAGTACTCTGCTTCCATTGTGGGTCCTGAGGGTCAAACTCAGATAGCCAGACTTCTGTGTCAAGTGCTTTCACTCACAGATCCATCTCCCCATCCCAGGAGAGGTTTTTCAATAAACTATTTTATTTTTTGTCTTCTTTTTGAGACAGGGTCTCCCTCTAGCCCCAGGTGGCCTGGAACTCACTATGTAGACTAGGCTGGTCTTGAACTACAGAGATCTGCCTGCCTCTGCTGGGATTAAAGGTATGTGCCACCATGCATGGCTCAATACACTATTTTGTATTCTCTTCCTTTACACCTCACCAGCTGTAAGAAATAGCAAGCTCCATCACTCTCGAGTCCAGCCTTGGCAGAAAAAAGAAAAATGAGGAGGAACCCAATAGAGGGATGTTTTGGAAGCTCTTGTCAAGAAATCCCAATGGAGTCTGATATGAACATTTGAAATTTGCCCTGTTCTGACTTTTTTCTGGTTCCCTGTCTAGAACTTGTAATGCTAACTACTCTTGCCTTTACTTCTCCTTCACATCCCCTCTTCACCAGTCAAGGGCCTTCTTTTCTCCCTACAGGTAAGAGTTAAGCAATTTGTGAGTCTTTTAGATAGACCCACTAAAGGGGTACTCCAATTGCCTCATCCTGCATCCCTGTTCAGCGTGGAAGAAGCCAGAGCAGTCTGAATCCCCATTCCCTATTGGCAATTTGGGTAACCTCTTCAGAGGATGGCATGATAAGAATAGGGAGTAGGAATTGGCTAGGCAGTTAGGGTAAAAAGACCCCAAAGAAAAGTAGCCAGTTTCTTGGCTAAAAGTCAAAATGTCCTTGGGCATCATAGCAACATACTCTGTTCCAGAGGCCAAAAGTGTCAAAAGTATTTGGGAGCTTTTATATAATTCCTAAGCGGTTTTAGGGCTACCTCTTCAAAGGGGGGAATGTTAGAGTAGCAAAAAGCACCATTAAAAAGAGAAAGAAAGAGTTCATGGAGTTGTCAGAAAAAAGTAATGGGGAGATATAGGAGATGTTGGAGGGGAGGGAGTGGGTATGGATTTGATCAAAACACCTTATATGCTTGTGTGAAATTCTCAATAACGTTTTTTTTAAATGTAAAAAAAAGAAATGAAAGCTAACACCTCTGTTTCATCATTCATTTTTATCCCACTTTTGCTCCCAAATCAGAGAGTAATGTGTAGGATAGCATCCACATTTCTTTTTCTCATCATATTCCTCCTACTTGGGCAAATTTCCTCTGTGAAAACAGCTCAACCTCATTTGCACATCTTATCACCCATAACAGGAGTCACACACATGCCCCCACAGCTTTCTTACAGTCCTCCTGCATATATGTTCCTTTCAGGAATTGTAATACATTCTCTGGTTATCTGCTGTTTTCAGGGCATTGGCATACTCATGTGGTGGATTCTCCATGATCTCCCACTCATCTGTGCTTTGGTCAGGTCTCTGTTTTGTTTGGTCACCAATTGTTTTGTGACTTTTCTAGGGAGATGTTAAAGAAACATATGTTCACCACAAATATCAAAGAAGCTAACAGACCAAAGAAAGATTCTATCAAGTCCAGCTTGGTGAAATAATAGCTTTGGGGATGTTACAGGACCATGGATGGCTCATGGGCAACTGCACCACCAAAAAGTGCTACCACCAGTCAGTTTTTTAAAAAATTTATTTATAGCTGGGCGTGGTAACACATGCCTGTAGTCCCAGCACTTTGGAGGCAGAAGCAGACAGATTTCTGTGAGTTCTAGGACAGCCTGGTCTACATAACGAGTTCCAGGCCAGCTGGGGCTACAGGGAGACCCTGTCTCAAAAAGACCAAAAAATTATTTATTTTATCATGCTTATTAATGTCTTGCCTGCATGTATGTAAGTGTACCATGTGCATGCAATGCCAGTGGAGGCCAGAAGAGGGCGTTGAATCCCTTGGAACTGGAGTTACAGATGGTTATTAGCTGCCATGTGGGTGATAGGAACTGAACCTGGGTCCTTTGTAGTGCCCTTAACCACTGAACCTTCTCTCCTGCCCCACCAGTCAGTCTTTACCTTTTATATACTTTAGCATTTCTAAAATTACTTGCAGTTGGGGCAGGAGGGAGTGGAAATTGGAATCCCTGAGGGAGGGTCTTATGAATATCTTGTGACCCTCCCTCCTCCTCTCCAAGGGAAAATATTAACCACATTACCAAAGACCAAGGTATCTGTTGTGTAGTTCTATTTATTTCATTGTCATGGCTATGGAGTCGCCTATAGTTCATCACAGCTCCTCTGCTTTATGATGGCAATGATGATGTCAAGCCAGCAGAAGCAGCTATGTCACATCTCTCATTCTAATTTTACTTGTTTTCTATTTCTTACTAGATTGGTGGACGCACAAACAGGATTTTGTTTTGTTTTGAGACAAGGTCTCACTATGTAGCCCTCACTGAGTTAGAACTGCTCACTGGGTTAGAACTTGCTGTATAGACAGACTGGCTTAGAACTTGTGAGCCTCCTGTCTCTACCTCCTGAGTGCTGGGATTACACGTGTGTACCATCACACCCAGTTAGATATCCTTATCTGTTGTTCAAAGCTGTCTCACCAATGCCTGGAACAGGGACTAGCACAATATGTGCTTAAGATATATATATATATATATATGTCTTTTTTGAGACAGGGTCTCCCTGTAGCCCCAGCTGTCCTGGAACTCACTATGTAGACCAGGGTGGCCTTGAACTCACAGAGATCCGCCTGCCTCTGCCTCCTGAGGGCTGGGACTAAAGGCGTGTGCCACCACGCCAAGCTTAAGGTATGTTTTTTAGTCGACAAAATGAGTGAATGGCATGGTGATGATGGAGGAGGCAGAAGCAGAAGAAACTTGCCGTAGGTGTGGTGACTCATGCCCATCATCCAACACTCAGGAGGCTGAGGCAGGAGGATTGCCTTGAGTTTGAAGCCAGCTTGACTTATATAGCTCTGTCTCAAAGAAGAAAGGAAGGGAAGGAGGGGGAAGAGAGAGGGAGGGAGGGGGGAGGGAAGAAGGGAAGGAGACAGGGAAAGAAAAAGAAAAGGAAGGAAGGAAGGAAGGGGGGGAACTAATTGACCTTGTTCCACGCACTCCAGCGCTGAGCCTCAATTGAGATGAGTCTATATCTACCAGACCTAAAGGGTGAAAATCCTAGATACTCCGGAATGATAGCAGAAAAAAAATCTCCAGAAGGAGGTAGCATTTTCTGGCATATTCCTGGATAGTCTTATAGGAACTGTAGAGATCCTGGGGTTCATATGAGGCTCATGAAATGAAGGAAACATCTGGAGTAATAAGATGGGTTAGAAAAATGGAAACAGGGCAGGAGAGATATGACTTAGAGGTTAAGAGCACTATGTGCTCTTGCAGAGGACCCAGGTTCAATTCCCAGCACATACATGACGGCTAACAACCATCCATAACTCCAGTTCCAGGGGATCTGACGCCCTCTTCTGACCTCAGGGGGCATTGCAGGACACTTACGCACTTACACACATGTAGGCAATACACTCATATACATAAAATAAAAATAATAAAATACCCGGGCGTGATGGCGCACACCTTTAATCCCAGCACTCACTCGGGAGGCAGAGGCAGGGGGATCGTTGTGAGTTCAAGGCCAGCCTGATCTACATAGTGAGTTCAGGTCAGCTGGGACTACAGGGAGACCCTGTCTCAAAAAGACAAAAATAAATAAATAAATAAATAAATAAAATATAAAATAGCCGGGTGTTGTGATTCACACTTTTAATCTCAGCACTTGGGAAGAGGCAGAGATAGGAAGATCTCTGTGAGTTTGAGGTCAGTCTGGTCTACATAGCAACTTTCAGGCAGCTGGGGCTACAGGGAGACCCTGTCTAAAAAACTAGAAAAAATAAATAAATAAAATCTTAAAAAAAATTTTTTTTTAAAAGTCAGGTATGGTGGTACATGCCTTTTAATCCCAGAACTTGGGAGGCAGAGGCAGAAAGGTCTCTGTGAGTTTGAGGCCAGCCTGGTCTACATAGTGAGTTTCAGGCCAGGTGGGGCTACAGGGAGACCTTGTCTCAAGACCAAAAAAAAAATTATAAAAAGAAAAGTGGAAAGAGTGATGATGGGTCATTGACAAAGAGAAATCTGTCAAGGGCCTTGAATCTCAAAAGGATGACTCTGGATTTAGTCCTCAGAGACACCACACCATAGTCACAGACCTCCAGAAAATATGGAGAAGTCATGCCCTAGCCAAGCACCCAGACATAAGGCCGAGACAAGAATGATGAGCTTAGATGGAGATATGAGTCATTTATTGGATGGAGTAGCTTGGATGAAAGCCATCCAGAAACAAAAGTTTGAATAAAACCTGTTTTAGGCCCTCTTCACAGAACGTGTGATGTGCTGAAGTTCTCAGTCCTGGGAGGTCTTTGGGCCTGGGCCAAGGATCGCAGGAAAGAAGGGAGATGATGATATCTTGAGAACAGGATGGAGGAAGGCCAATGTCAATCACGAGGTGATGTAGTTGGACACCTCAATCAGATTTCTATCAGGATCTCGGAAGTAGATGGACATAATAGGCCCTTTTGCTCCTGTTCTGGGGACTGGACCTTCCTCAATAGGGACATTGCAAGCCTGAAGTGAGCAGAGAAGACAAAAGTCATGTGTCACGGATGTGTGAGACCAAAATTTAATTCTTGGAAAATTCCATCTTTTTTCTTCCTCACCCCTCCATATTGTGGATTGAATCCAGGACATCCCACATGCTAGGCAAATGCTCTACCACTGAGCTACAACCCCAGTAAAAATTTAATTCCTAATTGTGACTTAGACTCCTTTAGATAGAACAACCCTACGTTTCTGATCTCATTTCTTGCCATTCTTCCCTTACTTTACTCAAGATGTATAGCCTTGGGCATCTTACCTAACTACCTCGAACTTCAGTTTCCTCTTCTGTAAAATAGGAACGGTAATAGTACCTCATATTAGCCAGAATTCAAACCCAAGGAGCTTGGGTCTGAGTCTATACTCTTTTTAGTTTTCCTTCATAGTCTGGGAATTGAACCCAAGGCTTCCTGTGGGCTAGGCAAACATTCTACCACGGAGCTGCATCCCCAGACCTACAGCTATTGGTTTTTAGTTTCTCTTTGTTCCAAGATAAAATGGATTTGTCATATACTTGGTGGAGATATCATTTCTCCCTTAAGTGCATGGATATAAAAGAGTTTTAAAACTTTGTTTTATTATTATTATGGTATATATGATGTGTGTGTGTGTGTGTGTGTGTGTGTGTGTGTGTGTTAGTACACATGTTTCATGACCCACATGTACAGGTCAGAGAACAACTTGCAGGAATCAGTTCTCTCCTTCTACCATGTGGGTCCCTTTATGTGGATTCCAGGGATTGGACTTGATCGAATGCAGGTCCTCAGGTTCATGTGGTAAGTAAGCACCTTTACCCATTGAACCATCTTTCTGGCCCAGATATAAGGGTTTTTTTGAGTGGGGGAATAGAGTCTCACTGTGTAGCCCTGCCTGGCCTGGAACCCACTGTGTAGACCGGGTTGGACTAGAATTCACAGAGATCTGCCTATCTCTGCCTCCTGAGCACTGGGATTAAAGGTGTGCACCACTATGCCTGGCATCTAATACTTCCTTTATAAAATCTATTTGGTTACATGAAAATGACATCAATGAAAAGAAAAGTAGATAATTGTATATAGGCATGATGGGATCTGCCATGTGTGAAGTTTGAAGAAGACCTCCTTGGGTCACACTTCTGTTTTCACAGTGTGCACAGTCACTTTCTCAATAAGAATGACATTGCACTTACCTTGAGGCGCTCTATCACGTCCTCCAAAGGTGCCTCTGTGATCAGACATATGTCCAGGGAGCCTGGAATGGGGTGAGCTGCTTTGGGTTCAAATTCCTTTCCCACCTCGTGTAGATTAAATTTTTGGTCACCAAAACACAATGCTTTCCGATCTCCCTATTTAGGAGAGAGAAAACAACTTAGAACTAATCTGCCGAGATGAGTTGAATTAAAGCCGCCCTCCCTGCTCCAAAAGAGGGGAAAGGGCAGCTACACAGTAGCTCTTGCTAACAACTGGGATTTTTTTTGTTGGTTTGGGGATTTTTTTTTGATTAAAAAAATTTGTGTGTACAAGTGCTTTGCTTCATGTATGTAAGTGCACCTGTGAACTCAATGCTCGTGGAGACTAGAAGATGGCATCAGATGCTCTGGAAATGGAGTTATAAGTGATTGTGAACCCCCCCCCCCACGTTGGTCCTGGGAACTGAACCTTGGCCCTCGGCAACAGCAGCCAGTGCTTTTGATTGAGCCATCTTTCCAGCCCCAGCTGCAATTTTAAAATTATTTATTCATTTATGTGTGTGTCTATGCACTTGTGCACACACACACACACACACACACACACACACACACACACAGAGGCCAGAAGAAAGATCCCTCAGGGCTGGAATTACAGGCATTTGTGAGGTGCCCACTTTTCACCTGGGTGCTAGGATCCAAACTCTATTCCTCATGATTGAGCAGCAAGTGCTTTTAATCTCTAAGGAATCTCTCCAGCCCAACATTTTAAAATTGTTTATTCTTTTTAAAATTATTTATTTTATATGTATCAACGTTTTGCCTGCAATGTAAGTGTACTATGTGTGCCCACAGAGGACAGAAGAGAGTGTCAGATCCCCTGAACTGTTAGCTGTCATGTGGGTGCTGGAACTGAACCCAGGTCCTCTGCAAGGGCAGTCAGTGCGCTTAACTGCTGAGCCATCTCTCCAGCCTTCTGTTATTGTTTTTAAAATTTTTATTTATGTGTATTTTATGTGTGTGAGTGTTTTGCCTGAGTGTATGTAAGTGCCTGAGTGCATCACAAGCAGTGCCCACAGAGACCAGAAGATGGTGGATCCCCTAGAACTGGAGTTACAGACTATTAGCTTCCATACAGATGTTGGGAACTAAACCCAGGTCATCTGCAAGAGCAGCAAGTGCTCTTAACAGCTGAGCCATTTCTCCAGCCCATTTTTTTCTTTTTAAAATTTTAATCTTAGGGCCAGAGGTGGTGGCGCATGCCTTTAGTCCCAGCACTTGGTCTACATAGTGAGTTCAGGTCAGCTGGGACCCTGTCTCAAAAAAGACAAGAAATTAGCTGGGTGTGGTGGCACATGCCTTTAATCCCAGCACTCGGGAGGCAGAGGCAGGCAGATCTCTGTGAGTTCAAGGCTAGCCTGGTCTACATAGTGAGTTCCAGACCAGCTGGGGCTACAGGGAGACCCTGTCTCAAAAAGACCAAAAAAAAAGACAAAACATTTTTTTTTATTTTATTTTGTGTGTATGAATGTTATGCTTGCATGTATGTAAGTGCACTCATGTCGTGCAATGCCCATGGAGGTCAGGAGAAGACGTTGGATCCCCTAGAATTGGAGTTGTGGACTGCTGTCAGCCACCTTGTGGGTGCTGAGAGCTGAACCTGAGTCCTCTGCAAGAACAACCAGTGCTCCTAACCACTTAGCCTTCTCTCCAGCCCCCTGTTTTTTTGAAAAATGTTTTTATGCAGCCAGGCATGGTGGCCTTTAATCCCAGTACTCGGGAGGCAGAGGCAGGCAGATGGGACCTCTGGGAGTTTGAAGCCAGCCTGGTCTACATAGCGAGTTCCAGGCCAACTGGGGCTACAGGGAGACCCTGTCTCAAAAGTACCAAACAAGAACAACAACAACAAAAACAAATGCAGAACAGTGTACATGTGTAGCCACTTGTGAGTCACGGTATGGGCATGAAGGTCAGAGGACATCTTCTAGGAGCCAGTTCTCTCTTTCTACCATATGGGCCCCAAGGATGGCACTCAGGTTGTTAAGACTTGTTGGCAAGGGCCTTTTCCTGCTGAGCCATCTCCATGTCCCCCAAATAAGTCTTTTTAAAGAATATTTTATTTTATTATTTTTATTTTGTGTGTATGAGTATATTACCTGCATGTATGTGAGTGCACCCATGTCATGCAATGCTGCGGAGGTCAGAAAAGGGTTTCAAATTCCCCTGGAACTGGAGTAAAGGACAGTTCATAGCCGCCATGTGGGTGCTGGGAATCGAACCCAGGTCCTCTTCAAGAGCAGTCAGTGCTCTTAACTGCTGAGCCATCTCTCCAGCCCCTCAAATAACAATCTTTTAAAAGCAATTGTAAAAGTTATGCAACAGTGTGATGGAGCAACTGGAGAAATGCTGAGGGGGAGATTCTCATGCATATGGAGGATTTATATGTTGCACTGGCATCAGGGATGGACATGGATCTGGGCCAGGCAAGTGGCTCCAGGCCCCCTTCTTTTTGAATTATTGATTATTTATTATTTATTTGTGTGCTTGAGTATATGTATGTACACCTTATGAGTGCAATACCTGAGGCCAGAAAAGGACTTTAGGTCCCCTGGAATTGGAATTACAGGTAGTTGTGAGATGCCCTATGTTGGTTCTAGGAGCTTATCCAGTGTCCTCAGTAAGAGCAGCAAGTGTTCTTAACGACTGAGCCATATCTCAAGCTCCCCAGCTTCTTTTTTTTTTTCAACAAAAAGCATGTATTTTTAAATTCTCTCTGTGTGTGTGTGTGTGTGTGTAAATATGTGTACATGAGTACAAGTGCCTGTGGAGGCCAGAGATGTCAGATTCTCTCTGGAGCTGGAATTACAGGCAGTTCTGAGCTGCATAGTGTAGGTGTATTGGGAACCAAATGCAGGTCCTCTGCAAGAGCAGTATATGCTCTAACTACTGAGCTATTTTGCAGGTCACCCGATTCTTCAGCTTTTCTTTTTCTTTTTTTTTTCCCTTTTTTGACACCAAATTTTTCATGACGTAGTCCAGGCTGGTCTCAAACTCATTTTTCTCCCTCTGCATCTCAAGTGCTAGGATTAAAGACTTGTGCCATAGTACCTGGTTCTCCCTGTTGTTTTTTTTTATGTCTATGAGTGTAAGTGTACCCATGTCATGCATTGCTGACAGAGGTCAAAAGAGGGCATCAGATTTCCTGGAACTGGAGTTACAAACAGCTGCTAGCCACCATGTGGGTACTGGGAATCAAACCTGGGTTCTCTGCAGGAGCAGCCAGTGTTCTTAACTGCTGAACCATCTCCCCAGTTCCCTGTTTTGTTTTGTTTATTATAAGCACAAATCAAATTTCTGTATAGCCAATGTTGTGCCCAGCTCTAAAAAACTTACATTTCAATCTCAGAATGATGACATACTTATAATCCAGCATTTATGAGGCTGAGGTAGGATAGACTGACTTCAGCTTCAGTCACAAAAAGACTCTAACAAGTCAGGTGTGGTGGTGCACGCCTTTAATCCCAGCACTCGGGAGGCAGAGGCAGGCAGATCTCTGTGAGTTCAAGGCCAGCCTGGTCTACATAGTGAGTTCCAGGACAGCTGGAGCTACAAGGAGACCCTGTTTCAAAGACAAAAGAAAAAAAAAGAGACAGGGTCTCTCACTCAACCTAGAGTTAGGCTGGTAACCATCAAGCCCTAGTGGTCCTCCTGTCTCCACACATACAGGTGTGGAGATTACAGGTGTGGATTACAGGTGTGTGTGCAACCATGCTGGGATTTTTATGTTGAGTGCTGTGGATTTGAACTCAGGTCCTCATGCTTGTGTAGCAAATGCTCTTATCTGCTGAGCTGTCTCCCTGGCCCCTTATGTTGGTGGTATAGCCACCTTCCATTCTTTTTTGTTGTTTGTTTGGTTGGTTTTTTTGAGACAGGGTCTTCCTGTAGCCCGACTGGCCTGGAGCTAGCTATGTAGACCAGCTGGCCTTGATCTCACAGAGATCCACTTGCCTCTGCCAGTCAAGTGCACCACCATACCTGGCTATATACTAATTTTTAAAGCAGTTTTAAATTCACAGTAAAACTGAAAGGAAGGTACAGAGATTTCTCATATGCCCTTACTAACACAATGTTCCCCACTGTCAGCATCCCAAGCAGAGCAATGTATGTGTTGCAATTCATGAAACTATATTGATATATCTACAGTTTATATCAGGGTTCTCTTCAGAGGAGGTGTTGTGCATTCTATGGGTTTGGACAATTGTGTTATATCATGATAGGCAGTCATCATTACTATGTCATGAGATAGATAGTTTCATGGTCCTACAAATCCTCTGTGGTCTGCTGATTCATCTCTCCCACCTCGCAATGATTGGCAACCACCTATCATTTTATTATCTTCTTAATTTTGTCTTTTCTAGAGCATTATGTAATATTCAATTTTATTATTTTTTATTTTTATTATTTA
>NW_008346093.1:1093249-1107943 GCF_000622305.1 Nannospalax galili | reverse complement strand
TACTTTTCAAATCTATGAGCCTTTAATTTGATTCCTTGAATAAGAGGCAAAGAACCTGGAAACCCAAGGCCCAGACCCGAGACCATCCATCTCACCAGCATGCTCATCTCCAGGGAAGGTGACTTCTTTTCTACTAAGAAGCGTTTCCTCCTTGCTCTACACCCTGGGGCTCCATAAGTAAAGTCATGTTCTCAAAACACCATGCCGTTTGTCTTAGAGTTAGCACCAGACACAGGATTTATCAATTAGAGACCTTGGAGCTGGAGCTAGAGGGGAGGAAATTTTGAGTGTGAGGCTTCAGAGAGATTGAGAACCACATTTTTTTGCCACATGGATGAATGTCAAGTAAGCCAACTATTTTTATCCTGTTTTTTTCAATCCATGTCATTCAATTTAAAATGAGTCTCCTAGAAAAATATAACAGGTTTGATTTTTACCCACTACTAACCTCTGTCCATTGACTGTTCTGTTTAGCCCACTTACTACCTTTCAGGTAATTATTGCTGTCTAACATTTGGCTGAGTCTTTTACTATCCGTTGTGCTTCCATGTGTCCTGGCTCTCATTGCTCTGTTACTCTTTTTTTTTTTTTCCTTCCTATAGGTTACCTGGGCATAATTTATGATATTTCCAACTTGATTGATCTTCAGTGTTCCTTTTGGGACAGGGTCTCCCTGTAGCCCCAGCCGTGCTGGAACTCACTGTGTAGACCAGGGTGGCCTTGAACTCACAGAGATCTGCCTGCCCTTGCCTCCTGAGTGCTGGGACTAAAGGCGTGTGGCCACCACACCTCCTGACTATCTTTTTTTATTTTGCCGGGCTTGGTGGCGCACGCCTTTACTCCCAGCACTTGGGAGGCAGAGGCAGGCGGGTCTTTGTGAGTTTGAGGCCAGCCTGGTTTACACAGTGAGTTCCAGGACAGCTGGGGCTACAGGGAGACCCTGTCTCAAAAAGACAAAAAAAAATTTATGTTTATTTAATGTGTATGAATGTTTTGGTGCAGAGGCCAGAAGAGGATTAATTACTGAGCCATCTGTCTAGCCCCATTTTCAGCCTTTTAAGATTGCTTCTAAGATTTTTCCATGCTTCTTATGGCTTGGTGGCTTTTTTCTCTCACTCTGCTCTCACCCACTCCCTGCAAAGTACCACATTTTTTTAAATGAATCTTTTTTTTTCAATGGATCTCTCTTTTTTTTTAAAAAAAAAAAAACGAATCTGTTTTTTTAAATGAATCTCTCTTTTTTAATGAATCTCTATTTTTTTTTTAAGTACCACATTTTTTTCAAAGCAACAGAACAGGTCAGATACACTGTTAAGAATGTAGCAGGCCAACGGGAGTGGCCTCAAGGGTACTCAAAGGCCCAATTTCCCTTTAACACTGAGTAATCTGTTATCTGTCCACCTGCAGAACACCTTGTTAATACACACATTTTTTGTTTTCTCTGCATTTGATTCTTTTGAACTTGTTCCAAATCCTCAAGACAGTATCAAATCTGAGGAAATCTTTTTCCTTATTCCAAGCTGAATTGATTGCTCTCTAGATCCTTCGTGGATTTTCTTCTTGGGACCCACTCCATCCCAACTTCCTTGTTTCCAGGCTAAACACTATTTTTTTCCTAGAGGTCAGAGGAACACATCAGGTGTCTTTTTCTATTGCTCACTAGCTTATTTTATTTACTTATTTACTATTTGTCTATTTGTGTGGGGGGTATGTTTTTCATGCCATGGTCAATATGTGGAGGTCAGAGAACAACTTTCAGGAGGTGGTTCCACCTTGTAGGTTTCAAGAATCAAATTCAGGTCCTCAGGCCCCCAGGCTTGGCAGCAGACACTTTTACCCCCTGAGCCATCTCAAAGGTCCTTAATCACTTTTTGTTTGTTTATTGTGATGATGGGGATGAAACATAGAGCCTTTTGCATGCTGGGCAAGTACTTACTCTACTACTGAGCTACATCTCTAACTCCTTAGAGTACAAATTTCTCCAGGTCTTTGTGCCTAACACTTTTATTCTACACTTACCTTTGATTAATAATTTGGTTATACATAGAATTTTAGGCTGAGGGGCTGGAGAGATGGATCAGTGGTTAAGAGCACTGGTTGTTCTTGCAGAAGACTGGGGTTGGAATCCCAGCACCCACATGACAGCTAACAGCTGCCCATAATTCCAGTTCCAGGGGATCCGACACCCTCTTCTGTCCTCCATGGGCACTGCACGACATAGGTGCACTTATACACACACATGCAGGCAATAGACTCATACACATAAAATAAAAACTAATAAAAAATTTTAAAAATACTTAAAAAAAGAATTTTAGGTTGAAAATTTTCTCCAGAAACTTTTTCAATTAATCAAATTTGTTTTTAGACAATTTTTCACATGTTGAAATGCATACCATCCACTCTCACCCCCTATCTCCCTACCACCCTCTCAACAACCCCCCTCACAAATCTCTCTCATGTTTATGACTGTGTTGTTTTGTAACTGACTGAGATTAAACAGGGCTGTCTGTGTGACCATGAGTTTGGAGCTCTCCATTTGGAGTCTGGTGGGCTCAGCAGTGAATACACAACTAAAGACAGTGGTGGTTCCACCTCTCCAAGAATCTATGAATAACCAATATTTTAGAGGTAAAGGGTAGGGTGCTGTGATCCCTTCCCCCTTCCTTGATTTACTGTTGATTGGGGCCAGTCTTGTGTGGGCCCAGTACAGGTCACTACAGCTGTGAGTTAATAATTGCACAAGTTGTATAGAATCTAAAGAATGGTATTTCGTAGCCTTTCACCCTATCTTCTGGCTTTTACGTACTTTCCTCTTCTGCAGTGTTCCCTGAGCTTTAGGGTGGGTGGCACAAATGTCTTGTTTAGGGCTGGGCCCACAATCCCTGCTTATTCTGTGTCTTAGGTAGCCTTTAATGTCAACTTTTGCCTCCCATTCTTTGTGGGAGAGGCCTTTCTGATTAAGACTGAGAGCATCTGCCGGGCGTGGTGGCCCACACCTGTAGTCCCAGCACTTGGGAGGCAGAAGCAGGTGGATCTCTGTGAGTTCAAGGCCAGCCTGGTCTACATAGTAAGCTCCAGGCCAGCTGGGGCTACAGGAAGACCCTGTCTCAAAAAGAAAGAAAAAAAAAAGACTGAGGGCATCCTTTGTCTGGGCCTGATGGTGAGGCAAAATAGGATGCAGGGCAGGACTGCTTTCTCAGAATCTTAAAAGTGTCCTTCTATTGTCTTCTGGTCTTTGGTGTGACTCTGGAAAAATCTGTTTTTACGTGTTTCTTTTTCCTTTGTCGAATTATTTTTTAATCTCTTGGAAAACTCGGGATTTACTCTTCAATGTGATGTCCTACAATTCCATCAGGACATTATCTGAGTATTGATGTGCTGGATTCTCAGTTATCTCTTTGGATACAAAGACTGCAAAGTTCTCTTGCATTTTTAAAAGATACAGTCTTGCTATGTGGCCCAGGCTGACCTTGAACTCACCAGGCCTCTTGAGAAAATGATTTTCTCCCATCTATTTTCTTCACACTCTTTCTGAATATCTCCCTGTTAATAGTTTGGAATTTTCTCTATTGATTTTTTTTAACTTTTCTCCTCATATTTCTTTATTTTAGTTTGGGGAGTTACATCATATTTTACTTTTTTTGATTGAAATCAGGGACTAATGCATACCTGGCCAGTGCTCCATCCCTGAGCTGTACTGTCAGTCTTTAAGTTACATTTAAAGTATGAAAGTTATAAATTTTATTTTCAGACAGGGTCTCATGTATCCCAGGCTGGTCTCCAGCTTCCTGAGTAACTGAGGATGACCTTGAACTTCTGATCCTCCTGCATCCACCTCTCCAGTGTTGGAATTACAAGTCTGTAGAACCATGGCAGGTTTATATGGTGTTGGGGACTGAACCCAGGGCTTTGCACATGGTAGGCCAGTACTCTACCAATGGAGTTGCATCCTCTGCCATGAAGTATTTTCTATTTTTTTTCAAGATTTACCTATTTATTGGGGTGTACCTGTGTGCATACCTCTTCAGGTGGGTATGCGCCTATGTACATGCGTGTGTGGCAGCCAGAAGTCTACATCAGCTGTCTTCCTCAATCTCTCTTCACCTCATTTTAAAAAATACTTTTATTGCTGGGCATGGTGGCACACACCTTTAATCCCAGCACTTGGGAGGCAGAGGCAGGCAGATCTCTGTGAGTTCAAGGCCAGCCTGGTCTACAGAGTGAGTTCCAGGACAGCTGGGCTACAGGGAGACCCTGTCTCAAAAAGACCAAAAAAATAAAAAAATATGTTTTTATTTACCATTTTTATTTTATGTTTATGAGTATATTGTTTGCATGTAGGTAGGCACATCCATGTTGTGCAATACCAGCAGGGGTCAGAAGAGGGTTTTGGATTTCCTGGAACTGGAGTTATAGACAGTTGTTAGCCACCATGTAGGTGCTGGGGATCCAACCTGGGTCTTCTGCAAGAGCAGCAAGTGCTCTTAACTGCTGAGCCATCTCTCCAGCCGCTCTTCACCTTATTTTTTAAAGATTTATTTACCAGGTGTGGTGGCACATGCCTTTAATCCTAGCACTTGGGAGACAGAGGCAGGTGGATCTCTGTGAGATCAGCTGATTTACATACTGAGATTTTTTTTTTGTCTTTTTGAAGCAGGGTCTCCCTGTAGCCCCAGCTGTCCCGGAACTCACTATATAGACCAGGCTGGCCTTGAACTCACAGAGATCCGCCTGCTTCTGCCTCCCAAGTGCTGGGACTACAGGCATGCACCACCACACCCGGCTACATACTGAGTTCTAGGCCAGTTGGGGCTACAAGGAGACCCTGTGTCAAGAAAACAAAGCAAAAATTTATTTATTATTTAATTTGCCTTTTTTTGAGACAGGGTCTTCCTATAGCTCCAAATGGCCTGGAACTCCTTATGTAGACCAGGCTGGCCTTGAACTCACAGAGATCTACCTGCCTCTGCCTCCCGAGTGCTGGGATTAAAGGCGTGTGCCACCATGCCTGGCTGATTTATGTATTTTAAAAAATATTTTACTTATTATTTTTTATTTTATGTGTGTGAGTGTATTCCTGCATGTATGTGAGTGCACCCGTGTCAAGGCAGTGCCACAGAGGTCAGAAGAGAGCTTCGGATTCCCCTGGAACTGGAGTCAAGGACGGTTCATAGCTGCCATGTGGGTGCTGGGAATCGAACCCGGGTCCTCTGTAAGAGCAGTCAGTGCTCTTAACTGCTGAGCCATCTCTCCAGCCCTGATTTATGTATTTTTAAAAAAATTTATTCATTCTTTTTATTGTATGTGCATGAGTATGTTGCCTGCATGTAAGTGCACCTGTGTAGTGCAATGCCAGAGGAGGTCAGAAGAGGGCGTCAGATCCCCTGGAACTGGAGTTATGGACAGTTGTTAGCTGCCATGTGGGTGATGGGATTTGAACCCAGGTCCTCTGCAAGAGCAGCCAGTGCTCTTAACCACTGAGTCATCTCTCAAGCCCCTATTTTTATTTTATATGTGTTTCATCTACATGTATGTATGTACACCATATGTGTGCATGTGTGCAGTACCTGCAGAGGCCAGAAGAAGGTGTCAGATCCTCTGGAAATTGGAGTTAAAGATGGCTGTGAGCTACTATGTGTGTGCTGGGAAGCAAGCACAGGTCCTCTGCAAGATCTGCAAGTGCTCTTAACCACTGAGCCATTTTTCCAGCCCCTGAAATTTTAATGAAGGAAGCTGGGGAGATGGGTCAGTCAGTAAAGCGCTTGCTATACAATGATGAGGACATAAGTTCAGATTCCTAGTACTTATCTAAGAAGCTAGACATGGCCGGGTGTGGTGGTGCATGCCTGTAGTCCCAGTACTCAGGAGGCAGAAGCAGGTATATCTGTGTGAGTTCAAGGCCAGCCTGGTCTACATAGTGAGTTCCAGACCAGTGGGGGCTACAGCGGGACCTTGACTCAAAAAGGAAAAAAGAAGAAGAAGAAGAGGAGGAGGAGGAAGAAGACTGGCATGGCAGCATGTACCTATGATCTCAGAGCTGGGGAAGCAGAAACAGACATCCACCCAGGGCTTCTTGTCTAGCCAGTCTAATTAAGTCAGACCTCTAGCCTCCACATGCATACACATAGACACACAGACACACACACATTTTTTGCACTTGAAGTTTGGCATTTGGGGGGAGTATTTACCTTGAAAATAGTGATCTCCATGCCCAAGATCTTGGAATAGAACATGGTGGTGTCTTTGATACTCTTTACTGTCATCACGATGTGGTCAAGTTTATGGATAAGACATGGAGAAGGGATCTGACTGCTGCTCCTCCTCTGTGAATAAAATGTAAAAAAAAAACCTCAGAAGAAACTAATTACCACTGAGCACTTCCAAATTTCTTTCTACTCTTCTCCCATCACCTCTCCAATCACTGTGTTCTTCCATACCCCCATTTCTAGGGGAAAGTCCTATGAGAAAATCTCTGTCAAATCCATTGCTCCTCCATAGAGTCATACAAGAGGCCACATAACTCTTTGTTTTCTTACATTTTCTCCCACTAGAGGGAAAGAGGTACAGACTAAGGAAGTGGAGATTTAACACCAAACCTTCCCTTGTTTTCCTCAAGTTGGAATTTGTCTCTTTTTTCAAAAAAATGACAAGACTGAGAGCAGGCCCAACCCTGAGCTCTAGCCACCTGGTGGCCAATTTCCGCAGCCACCTTCTTTTCTGGCCTACAATTATAAACTCCCAACAGGGAGCAGGGCAAAGAGGAGCATTTGAAATTAAATAAAAGTTTGTGAAGATGGGTATGCTGCTATGTTCCTGTAATCCCATCACTTGGGAAGCTGAGGTAGGAGGATCATGAGTTCAAGGCCAACTAGGCACCATAGTGAGACCCTGTCTCAAAAAAAGGAGAAAAGGAACGGAAAGGAAAGGAAAGGAAAGGAAAGGAAAGGAAAGGAAAGGAAAGGAAAGGAAAGGAAAGGAAAGGAAAGGAGGGAGGGAGGGAGGGAGGGAGGAAGGAAGGAAGGAAGGAAGGAAGGAAGGAAGGAAGGAAGAAGGGAAGAACAGAAGGATGAGACTGGAGAGATGGCTCAGTGGTTAAAAGCACAGGACCTAGTTTTCGCTGCCAGAATTCACTTGCTGGCTCATAGCTGTTACTTCAGTTCCATGGGACCCAGTGCCATCTTCTGGCCTCTACAATCACTGCATGCATGTGGTACACTTTAATACATGCAGGCAAAACACACACATAAAATAAAAACAAATAAAATACAACAAAAAATTTTAAAAGAACACCTGCTGCTCTTGCAGAGGACTCATATCCAGTTCCCAGCCCCTGCATGGTGGCTCACAATTGTCTCTAACTCCAGTTTCAAGGGATCCAATGCCCTCTTCTGGCTTCTGAGGGCACTGTATTCACATGCACAAACCCACCCATCCACCTACACACACACACACACACACACACACACACAATTTAAAAATTTTTAAAAAGAACAGACTCAGAGCTGGGAATTTAGTGGTAAAGCACTTGCCTAGTATGTGTTGAGACCCTGGGTTCAATCCTTGAATTATACATGAGAAGATATTAATTAGATTCTGGACCCAGACTGACAATAATTTAATCTCTCTGTGCCTTTGTATCTCCTTCTGTAAAATGGACATACTTTTAAAGATTTGGGGTTTTTTTTTTTTGGTCTTTTTGAGACAGGGTTTCCCTGTAGCCCCAGCTGGCCTGGAACTCACTATGTAGACCAGGCTGGCCTTGAACTCACAGCGATCTGCTCGTCTCTGCCTCCTGAGTGCTGGGACTAAAGGCGTGTGCCACCACGCCCGGCATTTTTTTTTTAGACAAGGTCTCACTTGCTCAGGATAGCCTTGAACTATGTAGCCCCCAGGTTCAGCAATCCCTTAGCCTTAGCCTCCTGAGTGCTGAGATTATAAGTGTGTATCATCACACCTGACTCAAGAGTTGTATTTTTTGAGAGTCTCCCTGAAGCCTCAGCTGGCCTGGCTCTCTCTCTCTGTGTAAACCAGGTTGGCCTTGATCTCACAGAGATCTTTCTGCCTCTGCCTCTGCCTCTGGAGTGCTGGGATTAAAGCCATGCACCACCACCCCCAGCCCATGAGTTATATTTTTAAGGTCTTAGAACAAGGCCTGAGGGTTGTCGATGGTGTTATGATATTGATGATGATGATGATGATGATGATGATGATGATGATGATGTTTGTGGCCATCTAGTCAAAATCTACAGTGTCCATGTGTCCAAATCTCTCTCGAGTCTCATCTAGTGCTCTTGAATATCTAACTACACTGTATTTCTCTCTCGAGTCTCATCTAGTGCTCTTGAATATCTAACTACACTGTATTTTGCCTGTTCTTCAGAAGGTCTGTTTTGTTTCCCAAAAAATAGTTCAAAATTTGGTAAATACATGAGTACCTACTATGATTTTATGTCCAGTTCTTGCTAAAAGTCTGTTATTCCACTCCTTCCCATCCCCTTCCATCATATTCTATTGGATTCTGTTTTGTTCTACTTTATGTTATTCTTTTCCATTCCACCATGAAGAATGCCATTAAAACCAATACACTTTAAGCAGCGGGTTTCACCAAACTCCTGCTAAAAATACCGTATGGTATTTTTCATGAGTAGAGGAAGCATCAATAAAGTTGTGAGTTCTGCTATCCTTAAGGATACAGATAATCCACATATGCCCATTGTGGTGGTATATGCCTGTACTCTCAGCACTTCCAAAGCTGAGGCAAGAGTACCACAAGATCAAGGCCAGCCTGGGCTATAGAAGGAGACCCTGTCTCATAAGCCAAAGTCAACCAACTAACCAAACAAAGTAAACAAGCCCTATTGAAGATAAAGACATATGGTTTTTGTTGTCGCTGTTGTTGTTTCGGGTTTTTTTTGGTTTTTTTTTTTTTTTTGGTCTCTTTGAGACAGGGTCTCCCTGTAGCCCCAGCTGTCCTGGAACTTGCTATGTAGATCAGGCTGGCCTTGAACTCACAGAGATCCGCCTGCCTCCCGAGTGCTGGGATTAAAGGTGTGTGCCACCACGCCTGGCTTTTTTTTTTTTTTAAACAGTATGTTTTTTCAAAAATCCTATTAACCTTTTAATGTCTATAGAATCTGTAAGAGCAACCCTGTTTTGTGCCTGATATCAGTTACTTATGTTTTTCTCATAATTTCTACAGCATAAACAGAGTATTTTCTTAATCTGAAGACCCAACTTTGAACATTGCCAATCTTTATTATATGTTTGATTTCTATTTCATGGTCTCTGCTTATCTTTATATTTTCTTTCCTTCTATTTTCTCAGAGTTTAAGAAAAGCTGTTCCTTTCCCAGCTTTTTGGCATGGGAGCTGGGTCACTGATTTCTCAGCTTTTATGTTTTTCCAGTCTATACATTTATATCTGCAGTTTCCCATAAGTACTGTTTTACCTGCGTCAGCAATGCTGAGTCATTGGAAATAAGGTCACCTATTCCTTGCCTTAGTCAGTGTCCTGGACACCATGCCCTCCCTCTGTTGGCCTCCTCCACAAGGAAGATTTCTCTCTTTTGGAGTCCTCTTTAAGGTTCCCTTCAGGCTGTCAGGGGATCCTGAATCTTCTGACAAGCTTCAAGGTCATTGTTTCTAGGCCCCTCCCCACACTACACTGTCAGGACAGCCTAAGGGACACCATCCAGGATCAACCTTTGGGTCTCTCCAGCTGTCTAGGGCTGAACTAGTCCCCCAAGAGGGCCCTCACTCCCAGCCACAACAGCCAGCCTAGGCTCTTGGCTGTCCACTGGGCAGCCTCCATAGCCTGAGAAGGACCGTTCCTTGGCCTCTGCTGCCCTCTGGTTGTCTTTAAGAGGCCCAGCAAATAGAGGGCAGCACCTCAGAGAAGGGAGACAAGCTGGCCGCTATAGCCCACACTTGTGCCCCAGGCCCTCAGGCCTCCCCACCAACCCCAGGTTCACCTGACTCTCCGTCGTTGGTCCCCACATCCTGACTGGCAGCCTGTAAAGCAGATGGCGGCAGAGCATGGTAGGTAGGCTGGGGCTGTATCTGGGCCTGGCTTGGTGCCTGGAGATCAAGGGGCAGAAATGGGAGGGTACAGACTGAGGACTGTGGGTGGGGACAGAGGCAGGTTGTGCCAAGCAGGATTCTGACATAAAACTCTAAAACTCTGGGTCCTGAGGGGCAGAAGTATAGCACAGTGGTAAAGCAGTGTTGAAAAGATCTTGGGTTCCAGCCCCAGCACTGCAAAAGTGAAACCAAACCATCCGGGCCCTGAAAGTAAAAAAAGCACAAGGTGTGTATAAGTTCAAGGGATTCTTTTTGAGATGAGGGGTCTTGATATGTTGCCCAGATTGGTCTCCAACAATCCTCCTCTCTCAGCTTACTGAATAGTTGGAACTATAGGCACTGTAGCCCACTTTTATTTTGTTTTATTTTATTTTTTTGGTCTTTTTGAGACCAGCTGTCCTAGAACTCACTATATAGACCAGGCTGGCCTTGCACTCACAGAGATCCCCCTGCCTCTGCCTCCTGAGTGCTGGGATTAAAGGCGGGCACCACCACACCCCGCATGTATCCCACTTTAAAAAAATTATTTATTTATTTATCTAATTTATTTATTTATTTGTTTGTTTGTTTATGGGGCTGGAGAGATGGCTCAGCGGTTAAGAACACTGACTGTTCTTGCAGAAGACCCGGGTTCGAATACCAGCACCCACATGGCAGCTAACTATAACTCCAGTTCCAGGGGATCCGACAGCTTCTTCTGTCCTCCTCAGGCATTGCGTGACCCCACATTTAAAATTAATTAATTAATTAATTGGTCTTTTTGAGACAGGGTCTCCCTGTAGCACCAGCTAGCCTGGAACTCACTATGTAGACCAGGTTGGCCTAGAACTCACAGAGATCCACCTGCTCTGCCCCCCGCCCCCAGTGCTGGGACTAAAGGCTGTATCCCACAGAAAACCCATCCATCCTGACGTGTTAAGGGACCAGTATTCTCACTAGAGAGCTCTCATCTATTTAGAAATTGGAGACCAGGTTGGGGATTTAGCTCAGTGGTAGAGTGCTTGCCTAGCAAGCACAGGCACTGGTTTCTGTCCTTCCTCAGCTTGAGAAAAAAACAAAAACAAAAAAATAACAACAAAAAAGGCCAAATAATAATAATAATATGATAAAGGCATCTAGAAGCTGGAGAGCTCTGATCTACATTTGAGCTTGTGACCAAGGTAGGAAGTTTTAAGCTGAGTTAGAATATGATCATTATAACTTATTGTAGGTCTGCTTCTGAGACAAGTTTTTTTTTTTTAATTTTTGGGTATTTTTAAGACAGGGTCTACCTGTAGCCCCAGCTGGCCTGGAACTCACTATGTAGATCAGGGTGGCCTTGAACTCACAGGGATCCGCCTGCCTCTGCCTCCCGAGTGCTGGGACTAAAGGCATGTGCCACCAGGCCTGTCGAGACAAGATTTAAAAAAATATTTTATTTAGGGACCGGAGAGATGGCTCAGCGGTTAAGAGCACTGACTGCTCTTGCAGAGGACCCGGGTTCGAGTCCCAGCACCCACATGGCAGCTACAAACTGTCCTTAACTCCAGTTCCAGGGGAATCCCACCCCCGCGGCATTGCACGACACCGGTGCACTTACATACATGCAGGCAATACACTCACACACATTAAAAAAAAAAACCCTATAAAATAAAAAAAACAATAATTAAAGCTGTTAAGAGTTCTATGCCCAAGGGTATGGTGTTCCTCAATTCTAACAGTGTGTGATCTAGGGTTCTCCCAATTGCCTATCCAGTCTAATACCCTCCTTCTCTGCTACTATTTGCCTCATTCTGAGCTGAGCTCAACATAAAAACTGTGTCCCAACATAAACATGGCTAAGGCAGGAGGATCAAAAGTTTCAGGTCAGCCTGGGAAAAGTATTAAGATTCTGTTTCAAAATAAAAAGTGAAAACAGAGATGGAGATATAGCTCAATGGTAGCACGTTTGCCTGGCATGTGTGAGGCCCTAGATTCAATCCCCAGTACTGTAAAAATAAAAAGTTTCAAGACTGGGTGTGGTGGCACATACCTTTAATCCCAGCACTTGAGAGGCAGAGGCCAGTGGATTTCTGTGAGTTCGAGGCCAGATTGGTCTACAGAGCAAGTTCTAGGACAGCTGGGGCCACAGGGAGACCCTGTCTCAAAAGGACAAAAAAAGAAGAAGAAGAAGAAGAAGAAGAAGAAGAAGAAGAAGAAGAAGAAGAAGAAGAAGAAGAAGAAGAAGAAGATATCAGTATATGGACTACACAGGCCATCCCTGTCCCCCATTCTTCCAAATGGCCATCACTGGAGCCATTTTCAGGTGTTTCCTTTTAGGCATGTCCCTGTGTGTTTGCAGGCATGCATACAGGGTCACCCCAACTGGCGCTGCCTTGTTTATCTTATGAAGGGCACTCTGCCCTGCAAGTATACACAAATTTTGTGTATTCTGCATTTCATTTGGCGGGTGCTTTGTGTACAACATAAGCCCCCATCATCTATATCACTTAGCAGTTTATCTAGCAATTGACTGGCTATAAATGGACTTTTTATTGTTTGTTTTGAGATAGAATTTCTCTGTGTAGTCCAAGCTGACCTCAGACTCAAAATGATAATGATCCTCCTTGCCTCAGACTCCCACTCCCTGGGATTATAGGGTATTACCACTATGTCTAACTTATAAATGGGTATTTATAAGGTTTTCCTGCTCATGTTTAGGCTTTTAACTATATTAAATATATATATATATATGTGTGTGTGTGTTTCTGTTTATGTATATCACATGTGTGAAGGTGCCCATGGAGACCAGAAGAGGACATCAGATCTCCTGGAGCTGGAGGTGGTTGTGAGCTGCCTGATGTGGGTGCTGGGAACTGAAGTAAGGTCCTCTGGAACAGCAAACACCCTCTTAATCGCTGAGCCAACTCTCTAGACCCATGTTTCTTTTCATACTGCACAAATCTTTTGCCTTTTACAAAATTTGCCCTTCACGCCCACCAGCCTTGTGCCCACTGCTCCATGTGGTTATGTTAGAGGTAGAAGTGGAATTTCTACCTTCCTTGTCCATGCGTGAATGTTAGAGGTAGAAGTGGAATTTCTGGGTGTTTTAGTCAGGCTTTCCAAAACACTGAACCAATATATGATTTATTTAAGTGAACTGGCTCATGTGATTATGGAAGCTGAGAAGTCCCATAATCAGCCATCTGCAAGCTGGGGACCCATGAGAGCCAATGATGCAGTTCTTAGAGCCAGAAGGCTAAGGGGGAAATTTGGTGGCCGGCATATACCTCAGTTCAAGCCATCTGACAGAAAGAGCAGATTCCTCTTCCCTCCACCTGTTGTTTTATTCTAACCCTCAGTTGATTGGATGAGGCCCACTCATAGGAGGAAGAACCATCTGAACTGCTCAGTCCAGAAATTTAATGTTTAATCACAGCACTTCACATCCCCGTCAACTAAACACTTAAAAATTATCCATCAAAGTCCATCCCTTGTCAAGTTGGCACTCATATGTATCTCGCTAAGCCATACAAAATAAAATGAAGACAATAAATAAGTCATTGTTCACCTAGCAATGACACAACTATGCTGCACACAACTGATAAAGCACTAGCCCTTGCCTCAGAAGATGTGAAGTCCTTGAACCATGTTGACTCTTTCCCTTTGATATCTTACAACTTAAATAATAAAGTAACAATATTTAAATGCTGAAAAGTCAACTTGTCTTATGTTTTGAGGTGTTTTTCTTTTTCTTTTTTTTTTTTGGTGGTGTTGTTTTGGTCTGTTTGAGACAGGGTCTCCAATTAGCCCCAGCTGGCGTGGAACTCACTTTGTTGACCAGGCTAGCCTTGAACTCACAGAGATCTGCCTGCCTGTGCCTCCAGAATTTTGGGATTAAAGATATACACCACCCTGCCTGGCTCCAACTTGTCTTATGTTACATGATAAGGGAATAAGAAAGGAAAGAAAAGCCAGATACACTGGCTCACATCTGCAATCCCAGCACTTGAGACACTAGGTGAAACGGTTGCCTCAAGTTCAAGGCCAGCCTGGGCTATATAGTGAGACCCTATCTTGAAAAAAAGGGGGAAAAATCAAACTATGCATAACATATAATATGCATCTATCTATCTATCTATCTATCATCTATCTATAGTTATCTAATTATTTTGTCTTTTTGAGACGGGGTCTCCCTGTAGCCCCAGATGCCCTGGAACTTGCTATGTAGACCAGGCTGGCCTTGAACTCAGAGATCCACCTGCCTCTGCCTCCAGAGAGCTGGGATTAAAGGCGTGCACCACCATGCCAGGCTGTTACTATTATTTGAACAGTGCCTTGCTATGTAGCCTGGACTGGCCTCACACAATTTTCCTGCTTCAACATCTTGAGTGCTGGAATTAAAGGTGTGCACAACCATGTCTGGCTGAAAATAAAGGTATACACACATTTACTACAAAATAAAGAGGAAATACAATACATACAGCTCTTGGTTCCACTGGTTTCCTGATTGTAGCTGGTATTTATAACTACTTTCATCTTGTGTTCCTTCCACTGGTTATGGTTCTTTACTTGGGATGACTCATGCCTGCTTTCCTTCCTTCCTTCCTTCCTTCCTTCCTTCCTTCCTTCCTTCCTTCCTTCCTTCCTTCCTTCC
>NW_008346093.1:1087798-1093194 GCF_000622305.1 Nannospalax galili | reverse complement strand
ACTTGCTATGTAGAACTCAGAGATCCACCTGCCTCTGCCTCCAGAGTGTTGTGATTAAAGGCCAGTGCTGCCATGGTCGGCTAAGCCTTTGTTTTTTTTTAAAAAAAATTTCTTTCTTAGCCAGGCGTGGTGGCGCACGCCTATAGTCCCAGCACTTGGGAGGCAGAGGCAGGCAGATCTCTGTGAGTTCAAGGCCAGCCTGGTCTACATAGTGAGTTCCAGGACAGCTGGGGCTACAGGGAGACGCTGTCTCAAAAAAGACCAAAAAAAAGAAAAGAAACAAAATTGACCGTTTCTGAGAAATACCTACCAACTACATACCCATCAATGAAAGAATATGACAAAAGAAAAAATTCACTATATGACTGTAATTTAAAGAAAAGAAATGCAAATACTCAAGTATATGAGCATTATCAGCAAAGTCCAAAGTTAAAGTTGCCTTCCCTCCCATGGGTTATGATTAGGAATCTGATTAGATACCAAAATAAAACTTAATGCAAACAATTAACTGCTTAGGTCAAAGGCTCTCTGCACAGGCATTTGTCAAAGGCATTCCATTTTGACACTTGATTTTAGAATAGGGCATAATGTTAACTCAAGACGCACAAGATGGTGAGAGAGTCTTTAATTTCCTTACATACTCCAAAGGGGAAAAAGCAAATCTACAAATCTTTATTGTTTTTGTTTGAACAATTGCCAAGTCTAGGCTAAAAGCTAAACAGAAGGTACAACAGTTTTGCTCTGGTCAAGCCTCCATTTCTGAGCCGGATGTGATCACACTCATCTGCAATCCCAGAATGTGGGAAGTAGAGGCAGGAGGATCAGGACCTGCTTCTCAGAGTTGGTTGGACTTTCTTTCTTTCTTTCTTTCTTTCTTTCTTTCTTTCTTTCTTTCTTTCTTTCTTTCTTTCTTTCTTTCTTTCTCTCTCTCTCTTTCTTTCTTTCTTTCTTTCTCTTTCTTTTCTTTTTTTTTCAGTCTTTTTGAGACAGGGTCTCCCTGTAGTTCCAGATGGCCTGGAACTCACTTTGTAGATCAGGTTGGGCTTGAGCTCACAGAGATCCACCTGCCTCTGCCTCCCAAATGCTGAAACTAAAGGCATGTACCACCATGCCTGGCGGACCTCACTTTCTTTATCTGTAAAATGGAGATCATTTGTTCCCTGCCTCCATTGACAGGCCGTTTTGAAGATAAAGTTTTCAGGTTAAAACTGCTTGGGAGACAGCTAGGAGTTACAGACTGTTGTTAGCTGCCATGTGGGTGCTGGGAAGAAAACCCAGGTCTTCTGCAAGAGCAACCAGCGCTCTTAACTGCTGAACTATCTCTCCAGCCCCTCTTTTCTCTTTAGAATGGAGGCATTTTCTGTAAGTCAGCTGTGAGGCACTGCCCTAGCACATTTCCCAGGACAAAGCTCAGAAGAGCAAACTGGTACAGCCAGAGCTTCCTAAACCATGGTGTCCAATAAACATGCTCTGAGGCAGTGCTCATTTAGAGAATGTGTTTTTTTTTTCCTCTAAATCCTTTTTTTGTCTATTTAAAACAGGATCTCCCTGTAGCCCCAGCTGGCTTGGAACTCACTATGTAGACCAGATGACAGAGATCTACCTGCCTCTGCCTCCCCAGTGCTGGGACTAAAGGCATGTGCTGCCATGCTTGAGATCCTCCAAATCTTTTTATTGTGCTAAAATAATCCTAAAATAAAATTTACCACAGTAGGCCTGGAAAGATAGTTCAGCACTTAAGAGCTCTTATTACTCTTGCAGAAGACTTGGGTTTGGTTCCCAGCAACCACATAGTGGTTAACTACAGTTCCAGGGGATCCAACTCTCTCTTCTGGCCTCCTCAAGCATTACATGCACATGGTGCACTTATACACAAGCAGGCAAACAACTTTTATAGGATAAAAATAAATAAAATCTTAGCTGGGTGTGGTGGTGCACACTTTTAGTCCCAGCACGCAGGAGGCAGAGATAGTGGATCTCTGTGAGTTCAAGGCCAGCCTGGTCTACATAGTGAGTTCCAGGCCAGCTTCTGGCCACCATGCTGGGCTAATTTTTCTTTATTCTTTTAAAAAATTTTATTTGTTTATTTATTTATTTTATGTATATGAATGTTATGCCTACATATATGTAAGTGCACTCATGTTGTGCAGTGCCTGCAGAAGACAGGAGAAGGCATCAGATCCCCTGGAACTGGAGTTACAGATAGTTTTTAGCTGCCACATGGATATTGGGATTCGAACCTGGGTCTTCTGCAATAATAGCCAGCATTCTTAACTGCTGAGCCATCTCTCCAGCCCAATTTTTCTTTATTCTTGAGAATTGCACACTTGCATACAGTAAAACATGATCATATCTAGCCCTCCACATTTCCTTCCTCCAACTCCAGTCATATCCCCCTAGCATGTTACTTTTTTGTTTGTTTGTTTTGTCTTTTTTGTTTTTGTCTTTTTTGAAGCAAGGTCTCCCTGTAGCCCCGGCTGTACTGGAACTCACTATGTAGACCAGGCTGGCCTTGAACTCACAGAGCTCTGCCTGCCTCTGCCTCCCAAGTGCTGGGACTACAGGTGTGCGCCACCACACCTGGCTTAGCATGTTACTTTTAATTCTGGGGCTGGAACCCAAGGCCTTGGCCATGTTAGGTGATCATTCGCCCATGAAATGCACACTTCCAGACTGGACCAAGGTAACCATTGTTTTTTGTTGCTGTTGTTCTGTTTTCTTTTTTAGTACAAGGTCTTGCTATGCAGCCCAGGCTGGCCTTGAATTTATCTTTAAAAATATTTACTAGGAGGCAGAGGCAGGCGAATCTCTGTTGAGTTCAAGGCCAGCCTGGTCTACATAGCAAGTTCCAGGCCAGTTGGGGCTACAGGGAGACCCTGTCTCAAGAAAAAACCACCCCAAAACCAAAACCAAACCGAACAAACAACAAAAAAATTTATTGGGGCTGGAGAGATGGCTCAGCAGTTAAGAGCACTGGCTGCTCTTGCTGAGGATCTTGATTCGGTTCCCAGCACAGTGCTCTTAACTATTGAGCCATTTCTCTAGCCCCTATTTATTTTTGTTTTGAAACAGGTCTCCCTGTAGCACCAGCTGGCCTAGAACTTGCTGTGTAGACCAGGCTGGCCTCAGTCTTTCAGAGCTCTTCCTGCCTCTACCTCCAGAGTACTGGAATTAAAGGTGTGCACCACCATGCCCAGCTTTTAACATTTATTATTTTATTGTCGTTGATTTTTTAAAAAATTATTTTTTAAAATTTTTATTTTTTTTTAATTTTATGTGTATGCATGTATTGCCTGCATGTAGGTAAGTGCACCCGTGTCGTGCAATGCCTGCAGAGGTCAGGAGAGGCTGTCGGATCCCCTAGGACCGGAGTTACGGACAGTTGTTAGCTGCCATGTGAGTGATGGGATACTACTAACCCAGGTCTTCTGCAAGAACAGTCAGTGTTCTTAACTGTTAAACCATCTCTCCAGCCCCCTTAAATTATTATTTTTAGTTTATGTGTATGAGTGTATGCCTGCATGCACGTATATGCACCCATGTATGTGCACCCACGTCATGCAGTGCCTGCAGAGATCAGAAGAGGCCATCAGATTCCCCTGGAACTTGAGTTACAGATGGTTGTTAGCCACCACGTAGTGCTGGGAATTGAACCTGGGTACTCTGCAAGAACAGCTAGTGCTCTTAACTATTCAGCCATCTCTCCAGCCCCAATTTTGGTTTTTAGAGATAGGGTCTCACTATGCAGCCCTGGCTGACCTGGAACTTGCTGTATAGGCTGGCCTCAAACTCAACAGAAATATGCTTGTTTCTGCCTCCTGAGTGCTAGATTAAAGGAATCTGCCACCATACCTGGCTCTTTTATTTATTTATTTATTTATTTATTTATTTATTTATTTAATTTGTCTTTTTGAGACAGGGTCTCCCTGTAGTGCCAGCTGGCCTGGCACTTGCTATGTAGACCAGGCTGGTCTTGAACTCACAGAGATCTGCCTGCTTCTACCTCCTGAATGCTGGGACTAAAGTCATATGTGTACCACACCCAGCTCTTTTATTTATTTTTAACTAATTTATTATTATTGTGTGTATGATGGGATTGGGGTAAATGAATGCCACAATTCATGTGTGGAGGTTAGAGGACAACTTCCTGGAGCTGGTTCTCTCCTTCCACCTTTACATGGGCTCTAGAGATCATCAGGCTTATACAGCAAGCACTTTACTTGTTGACCCATCTTTCCCACCCAAGTGCTTGCCTTTTCATGAGAGCTGGAGTTGGGGGAGGCCTGGAAGAAAGATGTTTACGCTGTGTATTGTGGTATGGGCTTGTAATATCAGTATTTGGGAGGTAGAAACTGGAGGATCATAAATGCAAGGTCATCCTCAGCTACATAGAGATTGTGAGGCCAACCTAGGCTACAAACAAAACTTGTCTCAACTTCTACCACAAAATGAACAAACAAAAAAGGAAAAAGAAAGGAAGAAAGAAATACCGAATGCAGCACCAGGCGTGGTGGGGCACACCTTTAGTCCTAGCACTCTGGAGGCAGGGTCAGGCAGATCTCTGTGAGTTCAAGACCAGCCTGGTCTACATAGTTCGTTCCAGGCCAGCTGGGACTACAGGGAGACCCTGTCTCAAAAAGACCAATAAAATAGTGCCGGGTGTGGTGACGCACGCCTTTAATCCCAGCCCTTGTGAGGCAAAGGCAGGTGGATCTCTGTGAGTTCAAGGCCAGCCTGGTCTACATAGTGAGTTCCAGGACAGCTGGGGCTACAGGGAGACCCTGTCTCAAAAAGACCAAAAATAAATAAATAAATAAAATAAAATAAAATAAAATAAAAGAAAGAAAGAAAGAAAAATAAAGAAAGAAATACTGACTGCAATATAAAGTATACAAGCTCTTCAGCATGGTTTCCCTGTCCATAAAGTGGGCCATCCCAAAGGCCACTTAAAAGATTCTGTGAAAAGGGGCTGGAGAGATGACTCAGCACTTAAGAGCACTGGCTGCTCTTGCAGAGGACCCATTCCCAGCATCCATATGGCTCCTTAACAACTGTCTGTAACTCCAGTTTCAGGGGATCCAACGCCCTTTTCTGGCCTCCACGGGCATTACACACACATGATGAACTTGCATACACACAGGCAAAACACTCAAACACATAAAATAAAAATATATAAATCAAAATTTTTTAAAAAGAGATTCCATGAAAAGGCCCTCTATTGGTTAGATGTTCTTTGCCACACAAGTAACAAAATCATGCTAGAGCACCTTCAAGTGAGACGGGCTTATTTCTTTCCATTACCAGAAAAGTTGAGGTGGACAGTCTCAAGTTTTTTTTTTAAATTTTTATTTATTATTTTTATTTTATGTGTGTGTGTGTGTGTGTGTGTGTGTGTG
>NW_008346093.1:1056839-1087474 GCF_000622305.1 Nannospalax galili | reverse complement strand
TATTGGTCTTTTTGAGACAGGGTTTCCCTGTAGCCCCACCTGGCCTGGAACTCAATATATAGACCAGGCTGACCTTGAACTCACAGAGATCCACCTGCCTCTGCCTCCTGAGTGCTGGGATTGCCACCACGCCTGGCTATATCTTGACCATCTTTAAGAATCAGGACATGCAGAGCTGGGGATGTAGCACAGTGGTAGAAGTGGTAGAGCACGTGCCTAGCATATACAAGACCCTGGGTTCCATCCCTAATACCATGGAAAAACAGAGTTTTGTTTCTATGCTTCATGCTTCATAATCCCAAGACAGAGGCTTTACTTCCAGACCTCATATCTTTATCAATAGTGGGAGAAGGAACAAAGACCAAAGGCTTTCTCCTTGTTTGGGGAGAGGATGGATAGTTGTCCCTATAGGTTACCCCCAATATCAGACTAACTAAAACTGTATCAAATGCTCCCCTCTTTTTTTTCCCCTTTAGACAGTCTCCCTGTAACCTGGAACTCGTTATGTAGACCAGGCTAGCCTTGAACTCATAGAGATCTACCTTCCTCTGCCTCCCGAGTGCTGGGATTAAAGGGGTCTGCCACCACACCTGGCCCCTCTTTTTTTTTCTTGGAGACAAGGTCTCAGTATGTAGCCCTGGCTGCCCTAGAACTCAATCTCTGCTATCTCTGCTTCCCGAATGCTGGGATTAGAAGCCTATGCCAGCATGCCTGGTTATACCAGGAAGAGCTGAAATTCGCAATCTCAAAAGACACACTAGAGTTTGAGCTGGACTGGGAGCAGACCGTGGGATCTATGGCAGAGAAGGTTTGCTGGCTCATGAATGGGGAAGGTCCAGAGGTCACTTGATTTGAGCTTCCTCTTACTCTTCAGGGGCAAGGGTTTGTCTTCCCTCAAGGAATCAAGGTCATTTTGTTTGTCCTTGAAGAGCTCACTATGACTGTGTACACTGGAATTCTGGGACACAGAGCAGGAGTCCATTTCTGGGGGTTATCATAAGTGCCACTTTCCAGACTCAACTTCATTGCTAATGTCCTGCAGGTTCGTGGGTGTCTCATTCTACCCAATTGGTTAGTGAAAGAATCAGACAAGATGGTCTCTGCTGGAGTTCAGTGTACTAAACTTCTGAGGCCGAGTGTGGTTCAAGGAGGACAGAAGAGAAAGGTCAAGTGTGTGCTCTTGGGACAATGAAAGGCCCGGTGTGAGGGGTGTGAGGAACTGGAAGAGAAAGGCAAGAGAGCCCCCTTTTTCAGGTAGCAGGGGTTGCCCTGAGTGCAGCTGCTTAGAAATCCTTCAGCACATGCCTTGGGGTCTCTGGAAAGATTCTGCCCGTCTCCCTGTCTGCCACCTGCAGTCAGAACCCAGTAGCACACTCTCAGAATGTCTAGGCTGTCTTCCTTTCTGTCTGCAGACAACTCCTATTCTGTTGCCCAAGATGATATTGAACTCCTGGCTCAGGCAATCCTCCTGACTCAGCCACCCAAGTGACTGGAACTACAGAGGTGTGCCACCATGTCTGGCTTCCTTTTAAAATATTATTTATTGAGTACCCATTGTGTGTACAACTTGGTGCTAGATGCCACCAGAAAACATGAGAAACATTTCTCAGGCAGAAGCCAAAGGTAAGGTACTGGCAAGTCTTCACTTCCCCAGGCTTCACAGGAGACCCATTCCTTGCTTCCAGCTTCTGGTGGCTGCCAGCCTGCCTTGGGGTGTGGCCTCACCTTGGCATCCATGGTCATGTCACCTTCTCTGGGCGTGTTTTCTACCCTTTGTCTATATCAGATCCACCTCTACCCTCCTCTTATACACTGTAGGGGCTGTTTTTGTAGCTCAGGGCTAGAGTGCCTGCTTAGCATGTTCAATGCCCTAGGTGTCACCTCCAGCACACAAGCAAAACAAACAAAAAGAACACTTGTACGGCCCATTCATATGACTGATACCTCTAGATCTTTAACTTAATCCCATCTATAAAGTCCTTTATTTTTGTCAAGGAAGGTTCTAGTAACAGTTCCAAAGATTGGGATCATTTTTTGTTTGCTTATTTTCGGTGCTGAGGATGGGAGCCAGGGCCTACTGCATGTGTGTGTGTGGTGGTGGTTTGAATGAGAATGTCCACCATGGGGATCCAAGTATCTGGACACTTGGTCCCCAGTGGAGCTGTTTGGGGAGGGTCATGGAACCTTTAGGAAGTGTGAACACCCTGGAGGAAGCAGTAAGGGCAGGCTTTGAGAGTTCAAATCCACATCCTGCTTCCAGTTTCTCTCTCTGCTTCCTGTGCATGCTTGAAGATGTGAGTGCTCAAGCTTTCTGCTCTGGCCACCTCCTGCCACCACGCCTCCCTCACCATTATGGAATCACCCTCTGGAACCATAAGCCAAATAAACTCTTCCTTCTATATGTGGCCTTGGCCATGGTGTTTTGTCACAACAGAAAAGTAACTAGTACAGGGTGCTTGCTAAGCACTCTACTACTGTGTCATTTTACTATATTTTTCATAGTAATCAGGAATTATTGACTTTTTTACTAAAACAATAAGGTTCTGACTATGTATTTCCATTACCAAAGCCTGTACTGTTGCCCATAGCCACCACTTATTGAGCATCGTGTCCATTTCTGGTGAGATCTCCCCAAGGCAAACTATCACAGCCCAAAGCCACTATCCACTCCTCTTCTCCATGTTAGATAGAAAACGAATCATCTCGGACTGTTATGGACAGAATTGCATCCCCTCAAATGAGTGTCCCCTCATTCCCAGGACTTCAGACTCTTACTATGGTTGGAGACCGGGCCTATAAGAAATGAGTAGGATAAAATGGGGCTGCTAGGGGGCGCTCTAATCCAATCTGTCTTCCTCCTGAGAAGAGGTGGTTAGGATATGACACGCTTGCACAGGGTAGAAAGGTCATATGAAGACACACAGAGAAGGTATGTCGGGAGCTGCTAATCATTGAGCTGCAGCAGCCTCCTTTACTGAGTTTGTGTCATGCAAACCAGTACTTAACCTGCCCATTCAGGAGGAAGGAGTTTTCTGGAGAGCCTCACAATACCTGACCTTGAGGCATTACAAAAGGATCCAAGAAGCCTTTGATCTGACCGCTCCCTGACCCTCAGATACAGGTGGGGAAATACAGCAATTGTAACTAATTGAGTTGTTCTGTATAAAAAGACAGAACTGAAATAAATCGAGGCTGGCAGTATTTACTGTGAGCCCTCCCAAGAAGCGTCTTTTCTGTCTCCTTTTTTTCTATCAATCCTCACTCCCCCTTTCAGGTACTGTCTGTTTTGGCCAGCTGGCACCAGCAACTAATCCAATCTGTCTTCCTCATGAGAAGAGGTGGTTAGGATATGACATGCTTGCACAGGGTAGAAAGGTCATATGAAGACACACAGAGAAGGTAGACATCTGCAAATCACAGAGAGGCCTCAGAAGGAACTAAGCTTGTTGACACCTTGATTTTGGACTTGGGGCTGCCAGAAATGTGAGAAAATAAAATTCTATTGCTTAAACTACCTACCTAATCTGCATAGTCGATGGTACTTTGTTTTTTCAGCTCTGCAAATGAATATGCTGGTGTTACTATCTACTTTGATCTGATGAAAAATCTGTGTGAGAATTTAAAAATGAGAAAGATGACTTAATTCCTCAGAAATGCCTCATTTTCACTGTATTGTAACCTCTGAACAAAACTGACGAATCACCATGATGGTTATGCTGTGGAGGCAATGCTGTGGTAGGTAGAACATTTACCTAGCTTGTGAGAAGCCTTGGGGTCAATCCCCAGTACCACAAAGAAAGGTTGCTAATGTTAATTTTATAGACAAAAGACCCAAGTGAGGGGCTGGAGAGGTGGCTCAACAGTTAGGAACACTGGCTGTTCTTACAGAGGACCCAGGTTCAATTCCCAGCACCCACATGGTGGCTAACAACCATCCATAACTCCAGTTCCAGGGGAATCCAACACACTCTTCTGACCTCCGAAGGTATTGCATGACATGGGTACACTTACATATATGCAGACCTTACACTCATATACATAAAATAAAAATAATAAAACATATTTTTTGGTCTTTTTGAGACAGGGTCTCCCTGTAGCCGCAGTTGACCTGGAACTCGCTATGTACACCAGACTGGTCTTGAACTCACGGAGATCTGTCTACCTCTGCCTATGGAGTGCTGGGATTAAAGGTGTGGGCTACCATGCCCAGAAAAATAATACATATTAAGAAAACCAATTGAAGGCCAGGCGTGGTGGCACACGCCTTTAATCCCAGCACTCGGGAGGCAGAGGCAGGCAGATCTCCGTGAGTTCAAGGCCAGCCTGGTCTACCTAGTGAGTTCCAGGACAGCTGGGGCTACAGGGAGACCCTGTCTCAAAAAGACCAAAAAAAAAAAAAAAGAAAGAAAACCAATCGAACCCTTCCTAGATCTTTTCATTAACTTAAACTTACGCAAAATGTTTTAGAGGGAGGCAGAGTTTTACATTTTATTTATGTATTTTAAATATATATGAGTGTTTTGTCTGTGAGTTTGAGGCTAGCCTTTTGGGTTTTTTGTTTGTTTGGGGTTTTTGTTTTTTTTTTTGTCTTTTTGAGACAGGGTCCCCCTGTAGCCCCAGCTGTCCTGGAACTCACTATGTAGACCAGGCTGGCCTCGAACTCACAAAGATCTGCCTGCCTCTGCCTCCTAAGTGCTGGGATTAAAGACATGCGCCCCCACGCCCGGCTGAGGCTAGCCTTTTCTACATAGTGAGTTCTAGCCAGCAGGACTACATTGTGAGACCTTGTTTCAAAAGAGAGAGAGAGAGAGAGGAAGAGAGGAAGAGAGAGAGAATACCAAGGTTGTCATGTGAACTGTTAGTTCCTTATTGTGATCTTCTATAACCTTAATGAGCAGACTATTGCACTGCAAAAAAATTCTCATTAGCCATGAATTTTGTAATTAGAAACGTTGCCAGGTGCTGTTATCCAAATGGCATAACTATGTTATGTTCATAGTTCACTTCTTTGTCTACACACAGAGCCTTCATGTTTATGGAAGCCTGTTAGTGAAGCTAGACAGAGGTGCAATGCAGTATTATGGTCTGAGGCTTTGCAGACAGCAATTTAAGAGAGAAGCATTTTTAACTACCTTCCCCTGAGCAACATTATGTAACAAATCATTAACTTAAGAAGTGTAAGTCTCCAAAGATTTTCAGTGTTCACAGAGCTGGTTATAGGCAGTGAGGTTAGGAAGCATCCTCCATGTAAGTGTTGTACCATTTTTTCTTCTTCTTCTTTCTTTTTTTTCTTTTTGAGACAGTGTCTCCATGTAACCCCAGCTGGCCTGGAACTCACTGTGTAAACCAGGCTGGCCTGGCCTTGAACTCAGAGATCGCTGGACTCTGCCTCCTGAGTGCTAAGATTAAAGGTGTGTGCCACCACGCCCAGCCTAGTATTGCACCATTTTTTCATCCAGTTGCTTTCTTTTGCCCATAAGAGAGGCCAGATAAGATGGATGTTTTGCTTGACTTTTTAAAATTTTGTTTTAGTCTTTTTGAAATAGGGTCTCCCTGTAGCCCCAGTTGGCCTGGAACTCACTATGTAGACCAGGCTGGCCTTGAATTCAGAGATCCGCCTTCCTCTGCCTCCCAAATTCTGGGACTACAGGCGTGGGCCACCATGCCCAGCTGTTTTGCTTGACTTTTTTGATGTCCTGAACTTTCTGTAGCTCTTTATTTTTCTTCAATCTGTTCATTACTTCAATAGTCTTAGTCTGTAGCTCTCATTAGTATTTCATAGGTTCATTTCTGTTTTTTAAAATTCAAATGAGCTGTCCACTGTGAACTCTTTACTAGGTGCTTTCCAGAAGGCTTTTTTCTATGTGATCTTTTGAGGGTTGCACTTCTTTTTAAGGTTTTTATGACATTTGGATTCATAGAATCTGAACACCTTGCAGTTGTTGTGGACAAACATCATACCATGGCCAGGGTAGAATGGCCCTGAAGAGAAATAACACTTCTCTCCACATGGTGAGCTTGTGTGAGACCTACCTATCAATTTTATTTTTAATTATGTGTATATGTGTGTGAGCACTATGTGCACATGAATGCAGGTGCCTAGGGAGGCAAGAAGAGGGTATTGGATTCTCTGGACCTGGAGTTACAGGTACTTGTGAACCACCTGACATGGGTACTGGGAACCAAACTCAGGTTATCTGCAAGAGCAAGTGCTCTTAACTACTGAGCCATCTCTTCAGCCCTGAGTTTTACATTTTTAGTTGGCACATAATAATTGTACTTAATCGGGGTGGTAGGGCCTACCTGTATTCCCAACACTTGGAAAGCTGACTCAGGAGGATTGTGAGTTTGAGGTCAGCCTGATATACATAGAGAGCTCTAAGCTAGATAGCTTGGACTACAAAGAGACTATCTCAAAAACCAAACAAAAAGTATGTATTTATGGGGTGCATTATGAATTTTGGATACACATATACAGTGATCATGGATGGGGGTAGAGAGCTGGCCTAGCACATGTTCAATCCCTTGTACTGCCAAAAATTAATTTTTATTACCATATTGATTGTACATATTAATGGATGCTTATGTTTATTATGGCACTATTGATGTGGTTATATATGTATGGTGGAATATTAGTCAGCCACTAGGAAAAATGAAATCACGTCATCTGCAACAAAAGAGATAGAACCAGAAGCCATTATGCCAGGTTCAGAAAGACAAATACAAATTCTGTCATGTATGTGGATGCTTGAGTTAAGTGGGTAAAATGATTCTCTAACTGCTTGAAAAGCACTCGAATGGACCCTATAAAGCAAGTTTATACACTAGAGGATAATGACAGAGGTGAGACCTAGTTCTAGAGATTTTTTTTATGCACTCCCAAATCAAGAGACATATACTCTTGCCAACAAGTCACCTACTAAAAACCATGATCAAGAGCAACAAGGGTGAAGGCTGTAGCTCAATTGTTGAAGTAGTATATAAGCCCTGGGCTCAAACACCAGCACCACATAATATTGGCTATAATGGTGCACACCTATAATCTCAACACACATGAGGCAGATAGAGGCAGGAGAATCAGGAATTTTAAGAAATCTTTTAAACCAGATGTAGTGGTACACACTTTTAATCCCACCACTTGGGAGGCAGAGGCAGGTGGATCTCTGTGAGATGAAGGCCAGCCTGGTCTACATGGAGAGTTCCAGGACAGCTGGTGCTATATACAGAGAGACCCTGTCTCACCCCTCCAAAAAAGATAATTTTAAAAAGTCTTATTAATATGAATATAGCTCAATTCTTAAGTGAGAATCTAAGTTGCCAATTCTACCATTCAGAATCCTTTTTTTTAGATAGGTTTCATGCCACACATGTGGAGATCAGAGGATAATTCTGTGAAGCTGTGAAGTCAGTTCTTTCCTTCCACCTTCACGTGGGTTCTGGGGCTAGAACTTGGGTTGTCAGGCTTACACAGCAAGCACCTTCACCCACTGTGCCATCTTGCTGGCCCTACCATTCAGGATTTTTTTTTTTTGCCTTTTTGAGACAGGGTTTCCCTGTAGTCCCAGCTGACCTGAATTCACTATGTAGACCAGGCTGGCCTTGAACTCACAGCGGTCTGCCTGCCTCTGCCTCCCAAGTGCTGGGACTAAAGGCGTGTGCCACCATGCCCGGCTATACCATTCAGGATTTTAAGTTGAGAAAATATCCACCAGTCATACCCAAGCAGTACAGTTAGGTGAAATTGGAGTACATAGGACTCTGGGCATCAGGGCAATATGAGTAGCTGTGATGGGACACTTGCCTGAGAGCCATGGGTCCATCCAGAGCTTGAAGAATGTGGGAGCGATTTCCGAATCTCTGGCTGAAGTTAGAGAAATATTTGCCCACACTTCTCCCTGACCTCTGCAGGCTTTCGGAGAGTTCAGTTAGCAGAAAATGAAGAAAGAGATAGAAGAGTTAGAGGCAGTGGTGGCTGCTCCAGCATGTCCCAAGCTCAAGTGCCTAGAGAATCATGTGCTCTCATGAAGGAAGCCTACCTGGCAGTGAGCTCGGGCATCATATGGGAGCCCATGACCTATCCAGAGGATCAGCCATACCAGTGGCAGTCCACTGTCACTATCCAGGAGCAAAGATCTAGTAGGTCAACAACAGTCACTGAATTTAATAGCGTCTTCTACTTTCTTTTTCTTGTGGTACTGAAGACTGAACTCAAGACCTCGAGCATGCTAGCAAGTGCAAGAACTTTCTTGTTAGTTTTTCTTCTGAGACAGGGTTTCATGTAGCTGAGGATAGCCTCAAACTTGTTATGTTGGCAAGGATGACCTTGAACTCTTGATCCTCTTCCCTTCACTTCCAAAGTGCTGGGATTATAGGCATGTGCCACAATACCTGACTTGAGAATCTGTTTAAATGTTGGCCAGCGATTTTAAAAAAATTGAGGCAGGGTCTCACTACACAACCCTGGATGGCCTGGAATTTCCTATGTAGACCAGGATGTCCTTGAACTCAAAGAGATCTGCCCTTTTGTTTTGCCTCCCAGGTGCTGAGATTAAAGGCATATACCACCATACACAGCTGTTTTTTTTTTTTTAAGTGGGTCTTGTTATATATCATGGATTAGTCTTTAACTAGAAATCCTCCTACCTCAGCCTCCTGAGTTGTAGGATTAGAGGCATGCACCACGTCTCCTGGTTTTACATAGTGTTTTTAAAAAGTGTAAAAAGGTTCAGCATTATTCAGTCCTATGTAGTATTAAACTTAATCTTTTTGTTGTTTTTGCTTTCTTTCTTTCTTTCTTTCTTTCTTCTTTTTTGTCTTTTTGAGACAGGGTCTCCTTGTAGCCCCAGCTGTCCTGGAACTCACTATGTAGACCAGGCTTGCCTCGAACTCACAAAGATCCACCTGCCTCTGCCTCCCAAGTGCTGGGATTAAAGGCGTGCACCACCACGCTCGTCGCGTTTTTTTTGTTGTTGTTGTTGTTGTTGTTTTTTTTAATTTTTGTTAAGACTATACTTTCTGGGGCTGGAAAGATGGCTCAGTGGTTAAGAGCACTGGCTGCTCTTACAGAGGACCTGGGTTCAGGTCCTAGCACCCACATGGCGGCTAACAACCGTCTGTAACTCCAATTCCAGGGAAATCCAATGCCCTCCTCTGACTTCCGAAGGCATTGCATGACAGGGGTGCACCTACCTACATGCAAGCAATACACTCATACATAAAATAAAAACAATTTTTTAAAAATACTGTACTTTCAGGGATCATTTCTATAATTTGTTACTAGAGAAGTTTCTCTGACTATGTGCCAGAAACCATGAGGAAGAGATACAGTGTTCTCTCCCGAGCATGAAGCTGGCTTGGGTGTTGCTCTTAGGCAGCTGTCTTTTGCCATTAATGATTGTTCTGCTTTGCCTCTAGTGGAGTTAGAGGGAGAGAACACAGTCTGAGTGATTTAAAACAATTTTGTTATTTTTATATTATGTGTATGAGTGTATTGCCTGTATGTATGTAAGTGTACCCATGATGTGCCATGCCTGCAGAGGTCAGAAGAGGGAATCAAATCCCCTGGAACTGGAGTTAGGATGGTTGTTAGCCACTATGTGGATGCTGGGAACTGAACTCGGGTCCTCTGCAAGAGCAGCCAGTGTTCTTGACTATTGAGCTATCTCTCCAGCCCCTACATAGTTTGTTTTTGAGACAATTCTAGGTAGCCTGGTGGGAAGTATGCCACCATACCCAGTCTTATGAGGAGCCAGGGATTGAACTCAGGACTTCCTGAATAGTAGACAAGCATTATACCAACTGAACTACATCCATAGCCCTTGTCTTGTGTTTTTGAGATAGGATCTCCCTATGGTAGCTTAGGCTAGGATTGTTCCTCTTGCCTCCGCCTCTTATGTTATAGTACTACAGATGTGTAACGCAATGCCTAACTACTAACTAAATATTTTTGGGTTTTTTTTTAGACAGCGTCTCTCTGTAGCCCCATTTGGCCTGGAACTCGCTATGTAGGCCAGGCTGCTTTGATCTCATAGAGATCCACCTACCTCTGCTTCCTAAGTGCTAGGATTTAAGGCATGTGCCACCATGCCTGGCTCATAATTAAATAAAAAAAATATTTTCTAGGGGCTGGATAGATGACTCAGCTGTTAAGAGCATTGACTGCTCTTGGAGAGACTCCGGTTCTATTCCCAGCACCCATGTGGTGACTAACAATTGTCTGTAGCTCCAGTTCCAGGGAGTCCAACGCCCTCTTCTGACCTCCTCAGGCACTCGTGACACGGGCATACCTACCTACATGCAAGCAATACATTTATACATCTAAAATAAAAGTAATAAATAAAATGTTTTAAAAAATCTTTTCTAACCAGTAGACAAGTGAGTAGAAGACTGGAACAAGCACACCATAGAATGCTCAGCAAACATGTGAGAGATCTTCAGTTCCCATCAGGGAAAAGAAAAATCAATTCACAAATGGAACAGCACATAATATAAGATGGATATATTTTTTGAATATTTTATTATTTTGTTTTACACGTATGAGTGTATTGCTTGCATATATGTTAGTACACCCATGTTGTGCAATGCCCATAGGTCAGAAGAGGGTGTAGGATCCCCTGGAACTGGAGTTACAGACAATTGTTAGCTACGATGTGGGTGCTGGGAATGGAACTCAGGTCCTCTGCAAGAGCAACCAGTGTTCTTAACCACTTAGCCATCTCTCCAGCCCCGGATAGGTACATTTTTGAAATTTATTTATTTATTTATTGATCTTTTTGAAACAGGGTCTCCTAGTAGCCCCAGCTGATCTGGAACTCACTATGTAGACCATGTTACAGAAAAATCAGAGACCAACAGCCTAAGTCATGTGAGGAGAGGAAGTTTAATTTGATGCCAGTGGGACTGACCCCAGACCCCACCAATAAAAGGAGTCAGACCCCTTGTTCATGTTTTGGAGGGTTTTTATACTCATGTGAGGATTGCAAGCAAAAGGTACATAACATATACATGGTAATTAAGATAACATAGGGCTGCAAAGGTAATAGAAATTCAAAGGTTACAGGAATGTGACAGTTTTGGAAAACAAAGACTTCTATCATAGATAACCTTGGGGGTAGGGGAAGATTCCCCTTTACTTCCCCAGTTCTACCTCTAGGCTTTCCCTGCTGCAGAGTTCTTAATTACCATCACATTGCAAAGCTTTTGGCATCTGACTTGCTCTTCTATTTCCATAATAACCAGGCTGGCCTGGAACTCACAGAGATCTACCTGACTCTGCCTCCCAAGTGCTAGAATTAAAAGTGTGACTGAAAATTATTTATTTTTAAATTATGTGTATGTGTGTGTGAAGTATGTGCAGGTGAATGCAGGTGCCAATGGAAGCCATAGGCATCTGATTTCTCAGGATCTGTAGTTACAGGCAGTTGTGAGCCACCCCACATGATTGCTGGGAATTGAACTCCAGTGTTCTGAAAGAGCAGTACATGCTCTTAAACATTGATGAGCCATTTCTCCAACTGACAGATGGGTAATTAAAAAGAATATAAGTGGGACCCGGTAGTTCCCTTGACTCTGGAGGTTAAGGTAGGAGGATCGCTTGAGCCCAAAAGTTCAAGGACAGCCTGAATAATACTGTAAAACTCCAACTAAAAAGAAGTAATTAGCTGGGTGTGGTGGAGCATGCCTTTTAATCCCAGTACTCTGGAGGCAGAGACTGGCGAATTTGAGGCCAGCCTGGTCTACATATGGAGTTCCAGGCCAGCCAGGGCTAAAAGTGGGACCCTGTCTCAAAAAAAAAAAAAAAAAGTAATGGTTTACACACTGTTGGTGGAAGTAGAAAATGATGCAATTACTTTGGAAAACCATTTATGTAATAAGGGGGCCTGGAGAGATGACAGCGGTTAAGAACACTTGCTGTTTTTCCAGAGGACCCGGGTTCGATTCCCAGCATCCACATCATGGCTAAATAATAAAATATTAAAAAATAAAAAGCATCTGCAGTGTCTTAGTTGGTTTTTGTTGCTCATAATTCAATGCCACAGACAGTATAAATTATAAAGGAAAGAGGTTTATTTTGTCCTACAGCTCTTGTTTAGGTTTAAGGAGCCAACTTGGGTGGTGGCCACCTTCTTGTTGGCTTCTTTTGTCTTGGGTCAGAAGCCTCTGGGTTGTTTTATGGTTTGTGCTGAATGTGAAATCCTTCTTCAGATGCCTCTTGGCTTCTATGTCATTGGGCACGATTGCTGAGTTCTTTCCTATTCTGTGTGTAAAGGTGCAATGCCCCTGGGGCATCTGGGACAATCTTTTTCACTGCCAGCTGGCACTCTATCATATTCATTTGCCCTTTCTCCCTAGTTGTTGGTTCCTCCTATTTCTTTCACACACACCCCTATGCACACATGTGTGATTATTTCCTTAGAACACATATTTATAAGTGGAATGTGGGTTAAGCATGGTGCTGCACACCTGTGATCCTGGCACTGAGGTAGAGACAGAAAGATCTGGAGTTCCAAGCCAGTTTGGGTTACATAGCAAATCCTCACAAAACAAAACAACTAACAGCTGGTCCTGGCGGCCCACACCTTTCAACCCAGCACTTGAGAGGCAGAGACTGGAAGATATCTGTGAATTCAAGGCCAGCCTGGCCTACATAGTGAGTTCTAGGCCAGCCAGGGTCACATAGTGTGACCCTGTGTCTAAATAAATAAATAGATAATAAAATAAAAAACAAATAGAAGTGGAATTGTGAGGCCAAAGAAATCATTATTCAGCAGATTGCCTTTTATTTATTTTGGTCCTTTTCAGATGGGGGCTCCCTGTAGCATCAGCTGGCCTGGAAGTCCCTGTGTATACCAGGTGGGCCTCCAACTCACAGAGATTTGCCTGCCTCTGCCTCCCAAATGCCGGTATTAAAGGTGTGTGCTGCCACACCTGGCCAGACTGCCTTTAAAAAAATTTAATTAAAAAAAAAATGTGTATGAGTGTATTGCCTGCATGTATGTAAGTGCACCCATGCTGTGCAGTGGTCACAGAGGTCAAAAGAGGGCATCGGATCTACTGGAACTGGGGTTACAGAGGGTTATTAGCCGCCATATGGGTGCTGGGAACAGAACTGGGTCCTCTGCAAGAGGTGGTGCTCTTAACCTTTGAGCCATATCTCCAGTCCCCAAACTGCCTTTTGAGTACTTTCTCTGTGCAGGGCTGTTATAGGTGCTGGGGAGACATCAAGGAATTTAGAATTTCACATTCCCTGCCCTAGTGGTGCTGACATTCCACAAATACAAAGAAGCTCACTTTCACCCGCAGATTGAATGTCTATTTTGGGAACGGCTCTCTACATGGGGGTGGAGGGAAGCTAGATGCTGTCAAGATCCTCTGGTTGCCAGGTGTGGTGACACACTCCTGTAATCGGGAGGCGGTAGTTGGACGGCCCATTGGAGGATTAGAGGTGGGGCGACTGTGAGAACAACGATAAAGTCAGGTTGTGTTTTTCAGGTGAATCTGGCATTACCGGAAGCAGCCATTTGTAGGTAGCATACTTGTACCAGGAAAATGTGTGGGTGGGAATGGAGTCAATGACAAGACAGTGACTCTCTGGAACATACTACTGCGAGACGTGGCTGCGGGAGGTACTATGGGCAAGGGGTCGGGTATTGTGAAAGTGCTAACGTGGCACTGTGAAAAGAACTGAGCCGCAACAGAGACAGAGGATGGCGCCTGCGGAGCAGTGATTGGCTCCAAGATGGACAGGGAGTTATCAAACCCTTCTCTGAGCCCTCATTGGCTACCGCGAGATTGCCTAGCTAAAGCTCTTCCAAGGTACCGAGATTTTTCTGGCTTGTTTAGAGGCTGTTCTGAGACCTTTGACTTGTGTTCCTATTGGTTGCTGGTTCCGCGGGGTCCAGCGGCTAGAGGGTTGCAGTCACAGTTGCAGAAGCAGCTCTTTGGCAGTGGAGATCATAGGTTCAAATCCCATCTTGGAACTTCAGCTTGCAAACCTGTTAAAGAAGTTGGCACTACTGACTTGTACTCAAGGACTGGTAATCCTTTTTAATTCTCTTGTAAGAATGCTTTTTTATTTTAAAATAATGTGTATTGTATTGGACACATGTATTATATTTTAGGACACACCATTCACAACAGTATTAAGAAAAACCTTTTTCGTGAGGCCCTGGCACCTGTCTTTCAGACTATAGATTGGAGTCTAGCAGATAAGATTCAAGGTAACCTCTTGGCTTCTTTTCTGGGCTAGCTCCTCTCTTCCAATGAGCTGGATGCCTGACTAGGGGAATTGAAGTTGTGTGTGTGGGAGGAGGAGTGGGGTGACTGAAGTGGGCCATAAGTGACACTTTTTATTTTTTTGAGACAGGATCTTGTTGTATGGCCCAAGCTGGCCTCCAATTCAAATCTTGCTTCCACTGACCAAGTGTTGGGATTACAGAAGTGCTGTTAAGATTACATTACGCCGGGCATGGTGGCACTCTCTTTTAATCCCAGCGCTTGGGAGGCAGAGGCCCGTGGATCTCGGTGAGTTCAAGGCCAGCTTGGTCTACATAGTGAGTTCCAGCCTCTGTCTCAAAAACAAACGAATAAACAAACAAAAAGATTGCCATATTAGCCGGGCAGATGCCTTTAATCTCAGCACTAATCTACATAGTGAGTTCCAGGTCAGCTAGGGCTACAGGGAGACCCTGTCTCAATGACAAAAAAAATTTACAATACTATTATTTATTTATTTTGTATGTATTTCTTTGTCAGAAGGCATGTGCCCATGGATATCAGAGGACAACTTTTAGGAGTCAATTCTCTCCTTTAACAGTGGACTCCAGGGATCAAACTCAGGTCCTCTGGCTTGCGTGGCAAGCACCTTTACCTGCTGAGCCATCTTGCCTGCTGAAGACTACACTTTTTTTTTTTTTTGGTCTTTTTGAGACAGGGTCTCCCTGTAGCCCCAGCTGTCCTGGAACTCACTATGTAGACCAGGCTGGCCTTGAACTCAAAGAGATCTGCCTGCCTCTGCCTCCCAAGTGCTGGGATTAAAAGCATGCACCACCACGCCCAGCCCTAAAAATATTTTATTTATTATTTTTATTTATTATTTTTATTTTTGTTTTTGGTCTTTTTGAGACAGGGTCTCCCTGTAGCTCCAGCTGTCCTGGAACTCACTATGTTGACCAGGCTGGCCTTGAACTCAGAGAGATCCACCTGCCTTTGCCTCCTGAGTGCTGGGATTAAAAGAGTGCACCACCACGCCCTGCTATTATTTTTATTTTATGTCTATGCGTGTATTACCTGCACGTAGGTAAGTGTGCACCTGTGTCATGCAATGCCTGTTTAGTCAGAAGAGAGCTTCGGATCCCCTGGAACTGGAGTTATAGCCAGTTGTTAGCTGCCATGTGGGTGCTGAGAATCAAATTCAGGTCCTCTGCAAGAACAGCCAGTGCTCTTAACCACTGAGCCATCTCTCTAGCCCTGAGTTTGCTCCTAATTCTTTTATTAATGAAACTAAGAACCCCACGAGGGGGCCTTGATTTCCCTGGTATCATATGACAGCTCTCCTAGGACTCCCCAAGATGTCTGGTAGCACTTCTTTCCTGCCTTTTAATACTTTAATCTGCAGAGAAAATGAACCCACTCCTGTACCCCTAGACAGCATCAATGTGAAATCTCTGACATGGAGTTTCAATTCAGGTTATAATATATGTATGGGCAGTCTGTGAAGTCTCTGAACTATTTGGAGTTCCATGCCCCAGTTTTTAGATCCTTGGGACTGGAGAGATGGCTCAGTAGTTAAGAAGACTTACTGCTTTTCCAGAAGACTGTTCCCAGCACCCACATGGCGGCTAAGCTGTTTCTCCAGCCCTTCTTATTTAACTTTTTTTGAGACAGGGTCTCCCTGTAGCCCCAGCTGGCCTGAAACTTGCTATGTAGACCAGGCTGGACTCAAACTCACAGAGATCTGCCTGCTTCTGCCTCCCAAGTGCTGGGACTAAGGGTGTGTGCCACCACGACCTGCATTTATTGGGCTTTCTTACAGAGCACAGGGGAGAGGTTACTTAGAGGTGTATAAATGACACCCCCCCACAAACAGCTACATCACTACAAAGTCCCACTCCATCATGAATGGTTATCTCATGGAAGTTGAGTCATGCGGTCCCATTTTTTCCCCTCTCTTTATTTTTTTAGTAATCAATTATTTATTATTATTATTAATTATTATTATTATTTTGGTCTTTTTGAAGCAGGGTCTCCCTGTAGCCCCAGCTGTCCTGGAACTCACTATGTAGACCAGGCTGGCCTTGAACTCACAGCGATCTGCCTGCCTCTGCCTCCCAAGTGCTGGGCCTACAGGCATGCGCCACCATGCCCGACTATTATTTTTAATTTATGTGTATGACTGTTGCCTGCATGTAAGTGCAACTGTGTCATGCAGTGCCCACGGAGGTCAGAAGAGGGCATCAAATTCCCCTGAAACTGGAGTTAAGGACGATTGTTAGCTGTCATGTGGGTGTTGGGAATTGAACCTAGGTCCTCTGCAAGAGCAGCCAGTGCTCTTAACTGATGAGTCTCTCTCCAGCCTCTTATTTATTTATTTTATGTGTATGAGTGTTTTGCCTAGATGTATGTAAGTGTACCACCTGTGTGCAAATTCTCAGCAGTCAGAAGAGAGTGTAAGATCCCCTGGCTCTGCAATTATAGATGGTTGTTAGCTACTGTGTGGGTGCTGGTAACTGAACCTGGGCAAGCGTAACCAGTGCTCTTAACTGCTGACCCATCTCTTAAGCCCCAAGTTTTTGGGTTTCTTTTTAAAAATATTTTATTTATTATTTTTATTTTATGTGTATTGGATTTCTTGATAGCCATTCTGACTGGGAAAAGGTAGTGCCTCAATGTGTTTTTAATTTGCATTTCTGTGATGACTAGGGATGTTGAGCACTTTTTTGTTTTGTTTTTTTGAGACGGGATCTCGCTATGTAGCCCTGGCTGACCTGGAACTTGCTATGTAGAACAGACTGGCCTGGAACTCTCAGAGGTCTGCATGCCTCTGCTTCCTGAGAGCTGCTGTTAAAGGCATGCACCACCATGCCCAGTCATGTTGAACACTTTTTAAAATAGTTGATGACCATTTATATTTCTTTTTCTGAAAACTGGCTATTCAATTCTTTAACCCATTGTTGATTAGTAATTTTTTTTGTCTTTTTGAGACAGGGTCTCCCTGTAGCCCCAGCTGTCCTGGAACTCACTATGTAGACCAGGCTGGCCTTGAACTCACAGAGATCCACCTGTCTCTGCCTCCCGAGTGCTGGGATTAAAGGCGTGCACCACCACGCCCAGCTCTAACACTTTCTTACTATGATATCTCACAGTTCTCCATGGCATATGTTTTCCTTCACTGCCATGAGTAATGAACCCAACATATTCAGCTACAGGTATGTTCTTGGGATGGAAGCCTTTGGCTAAAGGGTATTGACAAGCTGCACACACTCCAGGCTTCTACCCATGAGATGTTAGTGGCAACCCCTCACCCCATGATTATGGGAGACAGAGGCAGGTGGATCTCAGTGAGATCAAGGCTAGTCTGGTCTATGTAGTGAGTTCTAGGCCAGCTGGGAGTACAAAGTACTCTAAAACAAAACAAAACAAAACCCAATAAAAGTCTTTAGGTATTGCCAAATGTTCTCTGAGGGGGCACAAAAAAAAATGCCTCTGGGGCTGGGAAGATGGCTCAGTGGATAAGAGTACTTGCTGCACAAGCATGAGAACCTGAGTTCAAATCCCCACGTCCTCAGCATGGATCCATGTTAAAAGCTGGATATCGTTGTGCATGCCTGTAGCCCCAGTGCTGGGTATGGAGAGAGGAGGTAGTTGGGACTTGCTGGCTACCAGCCTCATTCAAGTTTCATTGAGAGACTCTGATGGAAGGGAATAAGACAGGGAGTGGTAGAGCAGGACACCTAACAGTCTTCTCTGGCCTCTGCGCGTATGAGTGCACATACACACACCTCCGGTTAAGAACCGGTTTAGGCCAGATATGGTGGCACACGCCTTGAGTCCCAGCACGTGGAAGCCAGAGGCAGGAGGATTTCTGGGAGTCTGAGGTCAACTTGGTCTACATTGCAAGTTCCAGACCAGCCAGGACTACATATTAAGATTCGGTCTCAAAAAAACAAAATATAGGGCTGGAGAGGTAGCTTGGTGGGTGGGTACGATCACTTGCAAAGGACCCCAGTTTGGTTTTCAGTATCCACATGGCAGCTAACAACTGTCCTTAACTCCAGTTCCTGGGGATTCAATACCTTCTTGTCTCCGTGGGCATTTCACAACATGGTTGTAGTTACATACATGTATGTAGAACACTCATACACATAAAATAAATAAAAATAAATGAACTATAAAAATAGGGTCTGGGGAGATAGCTCAGTGGTTAAGAGTACTTGCTGTTCTTCCAGAGGACCTGAGTTCAGTTTATAACTATCTGTAACTCCAGTTCCAAGGTATCTGACATTCTCTTCTGGCCTCTGTGGGCATTGCACTTATATGGTGCACTTACATCCATATAGATAAAACATTCATACACAAAATAAAAATTAAAGAATAAATAAAACCAAAAAATAAAAGTAGGAAAATAAATAAAAAGAAACACTGGTTTAGGAAGTGTTGGAGAAGTTTGGGGGACTTTGAAGTTTGTGTTCTCTAAGAAATACCTCACTCTATGTCTTAATATGTGGGACTCTCTTCTCTAAGTGGCTTTGTCCCAAGATTTGAGAGCCCCGTGCTCTTTGGAGGATGCTCTGCCAGGAATAAATCACCTCATCATACACTGAAATCCAGACATGGGGTACAAATAGCCCCCTCATCTGCCTGTGCCATATGCCAATTTAGAAAGGTGGTAAGAAGTGGGAGTCACATGACCACCTGTGAACTTTTTCACACTGGGATTGGGATTTGTAGCAGTCCTACTTTCTTTGTCTAGACCACCGAGTTCTGCTTGGTCTGCCTTCTTCAGTACCTTACCCTCTGCTCTGAAGGTCACAGTCTCCGTGGACAGTGTTGTAGGGAAGGCACTTGTTCTGTGGTTCTTGATAGCTGATAGCAGCTGTGGACTGTGGAATTCCTCTCTCAGTATACACATTGCTGAAATGGACTTTTTTGATCCCTTTTGAGATAGGGTCTCCCTGTAGCCCTAGCTTGCTTGAATTTGCTATGGAGACCAGGCTGGCCTGGAACTCACAGAGATCCACCTGCCTCTGCCTCTGCTGCCCAAGTGCTGGGACTACAGGTGTGTGCCACCACACCCAGAAAATTTTTATATTTTATTTTTATGTGTATGAGTATTTTGCCTGCATGTATGTAAGTATACTTGTGTTGTGCAAAGCCCACAGAGGTCAGAAGAGGGCATCAGATCCCTGGAACTGGAGTTGCAGATGGTTGTTAACTGTTATGTGGGTGCTGGGACTCAATCCCAGGTTCGCTGCAAGAGCGATCAGTGCTCTTAACTGCTGAGCCATCTCTCCAACCCATTATCATCATCATCATCATCATCATCATCATCATCATCATCAGTAGTAGTAGTAGTAGTAGTAGTAGTAGTAGTCTTTTTGAGACAGGGTCTCCCTGTAGCTACACCTGGCCTGGATTTGCTATGGAGACCAGGCTGGCCTCAAACTCACATAGTTTGAGATGTGGCCTGCTTCTGTCTCCCATGAGCTAGGATTAAAGACATGTACCACCACTCCTGGCTGAAGATGTCTTAGGATGTGATGTTTTAGAATTGTTTGTGAATATACATCTCAGGTCTCAACATCAGATCTCTGACACTTTGACATTTGTTATGGTTTGAACATGAAATATTCCATACAGGCTTCTGTGTTGAATACTTGGTGCCTAGTTGATGGGAGTAGGTAAAAAATTTGGGAGGCGAGTCCTAACTGGAGGCATGGCTTTGAAGTTTATTCCTAGTCTCTCTCTTTATACGGTCCCTCCCTCTACCTCTTCTTCTTTTCTGTCTACCCTGAGATGTGCTGCTGTGCTGTACACTTCTCCCCATGATGGACTGAGACCCTGAAAGGGTGAGCCTGAACAAATAACTCTTCTTGTTTTTCTCAAGCATTTGTCACAGTGACACAGGGCAATATAGCATGATTTGCAAGCATATGAGATTTTTAAAGTTTTATGTGTACAAATGTTTTTGCACACATGTATGTAAGTGCATGTGTGCAAAAACGTGTATGGAATGCCCACAGAGGCTAGAAGAAGGCATTGTATTCCCAGGAACTGGAGTTATGGATGGTTGTTAGCTGCCATATGGGTTCTGGGAGCCAAACCTGGGTCTTCTGTGAGAGCAGCAACTACGCTTAACTGATGAGCCATCTCTCCAGCTGCGATATGAGATTTAAAAAAAAAAATTTGTCTTTTTTTGAGACAGGATCTCCCTGTAGCCCCAGCTGGCCTGGAACTCACTACGTAGACCAGGCTGGCCTTGAACTTACAGAGATCAGCCTGCCTCTGCCTCCCAAGTTCTGGGATTAAAGGTGTGTGTCACCACGCCTGGATGAGATTTAACAATTTTTTTTAAGTTATTTTAGTTTTTGAGATAGGGTCTCCTTGTATCCCCTGCTAGCCTGGAGCTCACTATGTAGACCAGGTTGGCCTCACTTTCACAAAGATCCACCTTCCTCTGCCTCTCTAGTGCTGGGATTAAAGGCATGCACCACCATGCCCAACATTTAAAAAGAAAATGTTATGCTTGCATATTATAACAGGTTGTGGGGTTTATTATGTGATAAGATATGTATATTCAAATTATGAGATTTCTGAGTTCTTTGTGTCAGTAAATCTCAAAATGAAGGCCTCTGATCTGTTCGATATGTCCCAGGGCTGGAGTACTCCCACCGCCTTGTGGATATATATACCAAGATTTCAAGTATCTTTAATTATTCTTGGGATATTTTCCAAGCTGTAAGGCTTCTAACATGTTGTGGGTTCTTGTTTCATGATATGAGATGTGTGATCTGTTTGTACATATAGTTCACTGTACTTGAGGTTTGTTAAAAAAATATTTTGGGCTACGGATATAGCTTGCTTTATCAGTTACTTTTCTGTTGTTATGATAAAATACCATGACCAAGAAAACTTGTAGAAGGAAGAGTCTATTGGGCTTAAGGTTCAGAGAGATATGAATCCATCATGGCAGGAGGCAGCTAGAGCAGAAAGCTGAGCACTCACATATACAGCCCCAGGAGGAGAGAGAGAGAGAGAGAGAGAGAGAGAGAGAGAGAGAGAGAGAGCCTGGAAACAGGGCAAAGCTATGAACTCTCAAAGCCTACACCCCAGTGACCAGTGATGTGCTTCCTCCTACTGGAGGCTACATCTCCTAAACCTCCACAAACAGCTCCACCAACTAGGGCCAAGTGTTCAAATACTTGGAGCCTATAGGGGACATTCTCATTCAAACCACCACATTTACTTAGTGTGTGTGAAGCTCTGGGGTTCATCCCCAACACTGCAATATAGAACACCTCCCAAACAAAACAAAAACCCTTTGTTTGTTAGGGGTGTTAAGTCTGTTCTGTTTGTGGGTCTGTGTCTAGCCTTGTGAGGCTGTGCCTCAGGATGTGGGTGTGTCTGTGCTCTTTAGTTGTATACTCCGTTGGAATGCCTCATCACTTCTAGATATGAGACTCAGGAGGGGATCTTGAGCTGTTTCTATTATGTGTCTAATATTTTAGGTCTCTGAACTTTATGGAGGTATGTTTTGTGATGGGGAGTCTCTATGTGCACATGTGTCTGTTCTGCCAATGTTTGCCCCCCCTAAAGTTGCTCATGTAATAACTTGGAAACTGAATATGTGACTTCACATGTTAAAAGAATACTTTGGAGGTGTGATTAGAGTAAGCATCTTGACATATTTTCTTGAATTTTCTATGAGGTTTCAGTAAAATCGCAAGAATCCTTAAAGGTGGGAGGGGAGGATGATTATTGTCACTGAATACCATATAGTGCCACAAACTGAGACAGAGACAGGAATATGATGATAGGAATATTTATAGTTGTGTGTCTTTGTGCTGTTTATGGGAAGATATCCCAAGCTATAAAGCGTCTCATTCTATGCACACGTTTGTTATTGGCCAAGTAAAGGCTCCCTAAAGATAAGCAGCTGAGGAGAGGTGACTGGGGCATGGGAAGCAGTGATAACTGACACCAGAGAAGGAGTTATGATGGCAGACATGGAGATCAGAGAAACTAGAAGGTGAAGCATGATTGCATTTGAAGGTGAAAGAAGAGACAAATGACTGTCTCCAGCAGGAAGAAAGCTCTGTTGACATCTGATTTTAAGCCCCCTTTCAAGTTTCCATCCTAAATAAGTGTAATATAAATAAATTTGTGAGGTTTTTGAAGGGTAGTTAGCATTACCATACCATGTTTATCCAGTGCTGGGGATTGAACTCAGGGCTTTGTGGTATGCAAGCACTCTACCAACTGAACAACACTCCCAGCCCTAATTTGTGTTTTTTCTTTTTTTTTTAATAGAAGTTAATTGTGTTTTTTCAAAAGCACTAAGCTAGTGATTTGTTCCAACAGTGATGAGTATGGTATCCAGTGTTGCTGGTGGACATCTGAGGATGGGAACTCCCAGGATGAGAGGACTCTGACCTGACCTGTATGAGTGTCTCTAAGTTTGTGGTTTCAGTGTTTTGTGTGTATACATCTCAGAATATAAAGTCTGTAGTGTGTGTGTGTGTGTGTGTGTGTGTGTGTGTATGTGTGTGTGTGTGCGTGTGTGCGTGTGTATCTGTCTGTCTGCCTGTCTGTCCCTGTCCTAGGATATAAGACCTTTTGGCTGACATGTTCTAATATGTGAGGTCTCTGAGGGGTTTGTGTTATGCTCAGGTTATTAGGTCTCATGTTTCATACATATTTCTGAAAAATGAGATTTCTGATTCATTCATTTATATCCAAATGGATATGCATATGTGTATTTTCAGAATAAGATGTCTCTGATCTATTTATGTATGTTTAGATCTAAAATTAATTGTGGGTATATTTTGTATGGGTTGAGGTCTTTGATACTTTTGTGGGCCTATGACCCCAAACCATAACACTCTGAATTCCTTGAGACCAAGGTGTCAGGTATATAATCAAGTCTCTAGATCTTTTTCCTAGAATGTGAGAACTCTTTGTTATAGAACTATTTTGTGGGACTTACGATCTCTGGTCTGTTTGTGGGTGTGTGTCTTTGTTTTAAGGTCTCTTTCATGTATGTGTTATGGAATTGTAGTCTTTCATCTGTTTATTTCCCAGATAAGGTTTTTATCCTGCCTTTAGATTTCTATCACAATGGTTGGGTTTCAGGGGACTTCATGTGCCATAGTTTGGATCTGATTTGTCATTTAAAGATTCATGCTTGGTTGCAAGTGGAAGACCTTTAAGAGGTGGGGACCTAATCAAAGGAAATTAAGTCAAATGTTCTAGTTTCAGTCTGTCCTCACAAAGCAATTTAGGGGAGAAAGAGCTTATTTTAGCTCACAATTCCAGGTCGTGGTCCATCATAGTAAGGAATTCATGGTGGCAGGAACTTAAAACAGCTGTTCACATCACACCTAAAGTCAAGAGCAGAGAGAATGAATACATGGGACTTGCTTGCTTAGTTTCTCTACTCTTTTAAAAAATATTTTATTTATTTTTACTTTATGTGTATGAGTGTATTGCCTGAATGTATGTAAGTGCACCCATGTCATGCCATGCCTGCAGAGGTCAGAAGAGGGCGTTGGATCCCCTTGAACTAGAATTCCACACAGTTGTTAGCCACCGTGTAGGTGCTGGGAATCGAACTCAGGTCCTCTTCAAGAGCAGCCAGTGTTCTTAATCACTGAACCATCTATCCAGCCCCAGTTTCTCTACTCTTATACAGTTCAGGATACCCTGCCTAAGAAGTGGACTGGGTCTTCCTACACCAGTTAAGAAGATCCCCAGCAAACATGTCCATAGGCTAACCCAATGTAGTCAGTTCCTCACTGAGATTCTCTTCTGTTGTGTCTAGTTGACAATTAAAGCTAACCATCACAGCCCATGAAGCCATAAGTGCATGCTTGGGAACAGGTGGCATTGTAACAGGAGTAGGAACCATAGGCATATGGTCAACTTCTTCATGTGACTTGCTTGTACCCTCTGGAACACCTCAGGCCTGTTCACACATATACCACTTCCATTTGATGATGGATTGCTGCTGTGCACATTCAACTTTATGACTTGTTGGGTAGATAACACCCAGCTCAAGAGCAGCATCAGGTTGCATAGCAACTTGGTAGCCCATTGTCAAACATTCACTTTCAACTAAGGCCTAATAGCAATCCAAAAGATGTCTTTCAAATGGAGAATATTTGTATTCAGACGACAGTAGGGTCTTGCTCCAAATCCCAAGGGCCTCCACTGTAATTTACATATAGGGACCTGCCAAGGGCTTCAGATAGCATCTCTAGCTTTGTCACTGATACCTCAAGTACCATCAGGTCTGCTGGATCATATGGCTCAAGACACAGAGCAGCCTGCATAGCAGCCTAGACCATTGAAGAGCCTTCTCCTGTTCTAGGCCTTCTTCAAAGCTAGAAGCTTTCTGACTTACTTGGCATATAGGCTGGAGCAACACACTCAAGTGAGGAACGTGCTGCTTCCAAAATCCAAATAGGCCCACGAAACATTGTGCTTCTTTCTTGATGGAAGGAGGGGCCAGGTACAACAACTTCTCTTTCACCTTAGAAAGGATATCTCCACATGCCCACACTACTGACTCCTAGAAATTTCTCTGGAGTAGAAGGCCCTTGAATTTTGGTTGAATTTATTTCCCATCTTCTGATACACATTTACTTGATCAGCAAATCCAGAAGGATTGCTGTCTCTTGCTTACTGGGTCCAGTCAGCATAATACCATCAATATAGTGGACCAGTGTGATGCCTTGTGGAAGAGACAAGTAATCAAAACCCTTTGAACTAAGTTATGACAAAGGGCTGGAGAGTTAATATATCCTTGAAGTAGGACAGTAAAGGTATACTGCTTGCTTTGCCAGCTGAAAGCAAATTGATTCTGGTGGCCCTTATGGACAGGTATTAAAAAATAACAAAATATTTGCCAGATCAATAGCTGCATGCTGGGTCCCAGGGTATGTCTTAATCCTCTCTGGCACAGCAGCTGCAACTGGAGTTGCTACTTGATTAAGTTTGCAAAAGTCAACTATCATTCTCCATGATTCATCTGTCTTCTGCGCAGGCCAGATAGGGGAGTTAGAGGGAGATGTGGTGGGAGTCACCACCCCTGCATCTTTCAAGTCCTTGGCATTATCTGTGTTGTACATTATGGTAACTAGGTTCACCTTGCTTTCGTGCAAGTCAGTGCTGCCACATTTAATTGATCCAATTGAGACAATATATGTCTTGTGGTATTAGAGAAAGGCATGTCTTCTAGGCAGTCCCACTGTGGAGAATTAGGTTTTAAACAACAAATCCATTCCAGTATTCCAATTTTCCTGAGCCTTAGAATCCCTTTCTCAACACTAACCAAGGCATATCAGACACCTCCAGCTCCTTCTCAGCAGGCCATCTTTGAGCAAATACTTCAGCCAATCAATCAAATAAACTCTTGGTACCTTTTTTTTTTCAAACTGTGTGAACTTCGACATTAAGCCTATGATCTCTGCTTAGCAAGCCCACATCTATAAACTCAGCCTGATCCCATTTCATGCTCTTTCCACCATTATCCCACACCTTAAAAACCCATTGCCACACATATTCCCTAGACTTCCGCTTGAACGAATTAGCAAACTCATTAGTTCTTTAGTGGTTTTTGAACACTTTCCATCTCACCTCTAGGGGCCTATTTAGCCTTGAGTCAGGTTATAGGTCTAGAGGCAATATGGGTGATCCCTGAGGGACTTCGGCATTGTCTTGCCTGGTATCGTCTTCATGGAAAATCCTTGATGGCTCTAGAGACAATGCAGGGCTAATTCCACCAGGCAAGGGCAGAGAGGGCAATTCTGCAGGGGTTGGAGATGGGCATGCATCATCTGCTAAGGTTGGGGAGACTGTTTCCTCAGAATCAGAGTTCAACACCCTCAACCTCCTTAGGGTCCTCCCACAAATCTCAAATCATAGGATCCCACTCTTTTCCAATCAGTGCCCTCACTTTAACTCATATGATGAGAGCTTGAGTTTGGTTTTCTGCAGCTCTAAGGCTGCTAGAGAGATGATTCTCTTTCAGGATTCACTTAGAAACCTTTGGATTGTTTTATGCAAATTGAACTGGCTACTTTTTTTCTGAGTAGGAAAGATCCTTTTATTGGGGTGGACGTGGAGCATGGGCTAGTCCATGATAAAATGACTTAAGAGAAAGATCCAAAAGGGCCTTGTCTCCCATGCCCTGGTATGGGCTCAGTGAGGCCTGGGCATGGGAGGAACCCCGAGTGGGGAGGGGGTGGGGGTGGGGGACTCCAGACCAGGCAGAGCCTATGGATGGGAAGGATCAAGAAGGCTGCTTGGTGTTGTGGGAGGCCAGGCCACCTTGGCCCTGGACCCTGGGCTTGGCCTTACTGACAGGTGGCTGGGTGGGGGACACCACTGTGTGAAAAAGGGCCTACTGACACCTCACAGCTGGGTCTGATGTCCCTTTAACCAATGCTTGACACAAGTTACAGCATAAATAAAAACTCAAGGAAAATAAATACTTGGGTCCTATGAGGTTGGAGGGGTATGGGCTGGGTGTGGGCGGGCTGCGCTTACACACGCGGGCAGGAGTGGACAGAGCAGACAGACGGGGTGAGCAGGCACATGGGGCCTAGGTGTCCTCTGGCATGTCCGGGCTGTCGGTCCGCGCCACTTTTCGGGGTGGCGCCGAGCTCTCCCCCTCTGCCTCCACCTGTTCTTGGTCTCTCTTCTTGGCAGCATTCTTTCTGTCCCATTGCTGGTGTAGGTAGAGCAGGAGGATGTTTGTCTTTTCTGTCACGATGATCTGTTCTGACGGGTACTCCCGGGTAGGCAGGTACACTGGGGGCCGTTGGTTCGAGGCCTTGCACACGGAGTCTGCATGGAATCGGCTGAAGTTGCTCTTGTTGTAGACTGGCAGGCCTTTCAGGAAGTCTGCCTAGGGTCAGGGGTCTCGGAAAGAGCCCGGGTGGGGTCGGACGGCCGCAGGGTCGGGGAGGGGTAGGAGGTCGCAAGTCGGCGCGAGGGGCGGCCGGGCTGAGGGGGGCCGGGGTTCTCAGGGAGGCGGAGGTGGGGACCACGTGCAGACATGCCGGGCGGAAGGGAAGGCCGCGCTCACCACCGCCGCCACCGTCGTAGCCTCCTTCCCAGCCGCCGCGCAGCTCACGCCGATGAACTGGCTAAATTTGTCAACTAGTTCATTCTTTTCCTTTGCCATTTTATTCAGGGATGCTACAAGAACCAGTCATCATCATTATTTTCTTTGCTTTTCCACAAATGTCCAAAAGTCTTATATATAAAGACTTCTTGGGCTGGAGAGATGGCTCAGCGGTTAAGAACACTGACTGTTCTTGCAGAAGACCTGGGTTCGTATCCCAGCACCCCCATGGCAGCTGTCAGTAACTCCAGTTCCAGGGATCTGACAGCCTCTTCTGTCCTCTGAGGGCACTGCATGACACAGGTGCACAGGTGCACATGCAGGCAATACAGGCATACACATAAAATAAAAATAATAAATAAGAATTTTTTTAAAAGACTGCTTAGCCAGGCATGGTGGCACACTCCTTTAGTCCCAGCACTTAGGAGGCAGAGGCAGGTGAGTCTTTGTGAGTTCAAGGCCAGCCTGGTCTACATGGTGAGTTCCAGGCCAGCTGGGACTACAGGGAGACCCTGTCACAAAAAGACAAAAAAAAAGTTTTATATACAGAGTTCTTAAATTCCTTGCCCCTCACAAGAGGTGAATCAGTAGTATCCAATATCTTACATAGTTCTTAAATAGGTCACACTGTGGAATTTCAGTATTCTCTATACTACCAGAGGAGGCTTCAGTAACTGTAGGCTTCCTTGAGTTGGAGAACCAGCTCCAGATGCCAAGACCACTAGAAAAATTCATTTTTACATTTCTGTTTCTCCAGAACCACTCCTGGTACCACAGTCTGTAGTAGTAGTAGTAGTAGTAGTAGTAGTAGTAGTAGTAGTCAGGGTTCTCTAGAGGAACCAAATGGACAGAATAAGTATTTGTTAACAAAAAGGGGATTGTCTTTAATCTCAGTACTCAGAAGGCAGGGACAAACAGATCTCTGTAAATTCCAGGCCAGCCTGGGCTGCATAATGAGAGCCTTCCTCAAAGAAATGTGTATGTGTATATGTGTGTATGTTAATTGCCTTAATTGATGAGGAAAGACCCACTAGATGTGGGCTGCAGTAAAAGGACTTGGGAAAAGGAAAACTTTGCTTTTCTTGCTCCCTTGATCTTCATTTCAACAGGGAGTTAATCTACCCTGTTGCCGTTACTCCTGTTTCCTTTGCTGATCTTTAAACCAGCCTTTTCAGGTTTCCAACATGGACCGAAGACCAGCAGCTCTCCAGGAATCCTTGAGTCCTTCAGCACTAGGTTGGGACTGCTGAGACATCCAGCCTCATGGACTGAGAAACTACTGGATTCTCAGCATCTCCAGTGTGAGATAGCCATTGTTGGACTACCTGGACCATATCCTGTAAGCAAACCAGTTCATTAAAAAACTTTTAAAATTTATTTGTGTGTGTGTGTGTGTGTGTGTGTGCGTGCGCGTGCGCAGAGGCCAAAAAATGGCATCAGATCCTTTGGAGCTAGAGTTATAGGCAGTTGTGAGCCACCTGATATGGTTGCTAGGAACCAACTTAAGGTCTTGTGGAAGGGAGAGTATGAGCGCTTAACTGCTGAGCCATCTCTCTACCTCCCACCTTTTTGTTTTTCTGAGACAGGATCTCCCTGGAGGCCCAGCTGGTCTGGAACTCACTTTTAGATTAGGCTGGCCTCATCTCACAGAGATCTGCCAGCCTCTGCCTCTGGAGTGCTGGGATTAAAGGCATGTGCCACACCCTGCCTCAGTCTCTTTTTTTTGGGGGGGAGTCTTTTTTGAGACAGGGTCTCCCTGTAGCCATAGCTGGCCTGCATTTGCTATGGAGACCAGGTTGTCCTCAAACTCACAGAGACCTGCCTGCCTCTGCCTCCCGAGTGCTGGGATTAAAGGCCCGTGTGACCACAACGGCTAATCTCTTTTTAATATATGCTCATTCTGTCGGTTCTGTTCCTCTAGAACACTCTGATTTACACAGGACTCTGCCCTCATGATGCATTAATGCTGTTTTACAGGAGTGGGTTAGGTCTTCTGTGACTGAATTAATCGTTATGAGGTTTTCTTTTTCTCTTCCCTTCCCTTTCCTTTTTTCTCTTTTGAAGTTCCAGGGTTTGAGCCAAGCATGGTGGTGCATGCCTTTAATCCCAGCACTTGGGAGGCAGAGACAGGTGGATCTTTGTCAATTCCAGGCCTGCCTAGTCTACATAGCCAGTTCCAGGCCAACTAGGACTACAGGGAGACTGTGTCTCAAAAAGACATAAAAAAAAGGTTGTTCCAGGGTTTGAACCCAGGACCTGGAGCATTCTATGCAATCATTGAAAAACCCATTTTCTATATAAAGTACCCTTTCTCAGATATTTTGTTATAGCAAAATTAAAACATTGCACGTGTTTATCAACAGGTAAAGTATCTTTTGTTTGTGGTTTTATGCCCTAGTTTGTGAGGTATCTGCCCTATTTGTGTGTAAATGGCACAGAAAAGTGCCTTATTCCTCTTTCAGGTATATGTCCATGTCCAAGGGTTGGACATTTTTGTTCTTTAAAATTGCAGGATGTTGGACCTTTGTGTTGCTAATGGGTGTGTTTCTTTCTTTTCGGTCTTTTGGAGACAGGGTCTCCCTGTAGCCCCAGCTGTCCTGGAACTCACTGTGTAGACCTGGCTGTCCTTGAACTAACTGAGATCCCTTTGCCTCTGCCTCCAGAGTGCTGGGATTAAAGGTGTGCACCACCACGCCCAGCTAAGGGTGTGTTTCTTAGGATGTTTTTTCTGTTTTTTTTTTTCCTTTTTGTTTGTTTGTGTTTTGAGACAAGGTCTCACATGGTAGCCCAGCCTGTCTTGGAATTAGCCCAGGCTGGCCACAGCTTTCTGAGTTGGCTTTTCTTTTTTCTTTCTTTTTTTAAAGACAGGGTCTCCCTGTATCCCCAACTATCCTGGAACTCATTAGGTAGACCAGGTTGGCCTCAAACTCACAGAGATCTGCCTGACTCTGCCTCCCAAGGTCTGGGATTAATGGAGTGTGACACCACGCCTGGCCTTTTGTTTTGATTTTTTAAAAAATTTTTTAAAAACTACATGATTAGAATAAGCTTTTCATTACAGCTTTAGCATTCAGTAACACACTCCAGAGCAAGAGTACATCTCTTTCACAAGTGGCTATAAGTTTCTAGGTTCACAGTTGAATTAACAGTCATACAATATTGAACTCAGTATAAGCCATGTAAGACATAAAATTGAATGAGTTTTTAACCTTTAACTTTATAGACATACACAGGCACCAAGGATCCAATTATGACTAGTAATAATCAGATACATACAAATTAGAGATGC
>NW_008346093.1:1054442-1054650 GCF_000622305.1 Nannospalax galili | reverse complement strand
TAGCCCATCTTTTAATTGGGTTACTTCTTGTCTTGATTCTCTGTTTTTTGAGTTCGTTATATATTCTGGGTATTAAACCTCTGTCAGATGTGTTATCTTGTAGGTTTTTGCCAATGTTTTCTAACATTGGCAAAGTTTCAGAGTTTCAGGCTTTACATTGAGGTCTTTGAGCCATTTGGAATTGACTTTTGTGCAGGGTGAAAGATAG
>NW_008346093.1:1052684-1053155 GCF_000622305.1 Nannospalax galili | reverse complement strand
TTTCTGTCTTTTTGAATAAATTAAGTAGTATTGGATGTAGATCTTCTTTAAATGTCTGATAGAATTCTGCTGTAAATTCATCTGGTCCTAGGCTTTTTTTAGTAGGGAGAATTTGTATTATTGTTTCAATTTCTTTTTGTGTTATAGGTCTGTTTATGCTGTTGATTCTTTCTTGGTTTAGTTTTGTTGGTTCCCATGCTTTTAGATACCTGTCCACTTCTTTTAGGTTTCAAATTTAGTAGTGTATAGGTTTTATAGTATTCCCTTATAATGTTCTGGATCTTTTTGGTGTCTGTTGTGATGTTTCCCCTTTTATCTCTGATTTTGTTGATTTGGAGGTGCTCTTTCTTTCTTTTGGTTAACTGGGCTAAGGGTCTGTCTATCTTGTTTATCTTTTCAATGAACCAGCTCTTGAATTCCTTGATTCTTTGTATTTTTTTCTTTGTTTCTATTTCATTAATTTCTGCTCTG
>NW_008346093.1:1020463-1051812 GCF_000622305.1 Nannospalax galili | reverse complement strand
AAAGTTATTAATGAAAGATTGAGTATTGAATCCTGTCATTTTTATTTGTTTATATTCTTGATATAGCTGTAGTTGTCCACAGTTATACCTTCATTGAATTTCTTTCTGCAACCCCTTGGGTATAGTCATTCCTTTCCTCAGCTCTTTGTATTGCTTCCAGAACTCTCTGAAGGGCTGGTTTTGTGGACATGCTTCCCGAATGCTGGCATTAAAGGCATGTACCACCATGCAGGCAAGTAAGTGCACCCATGTTGTGCAATGCCTGCGGAGAACACAATAGGGTGTCGGATCCCCTGGAACTGGAGTTACGGACAGTTGTTTGCTGCCATGTGGGTGCTGGGATTCAAACCCAGGTCTTCTGCAAGAACAGTCAGTGTTCTTAATTGCTGAGCCATCTCTCCAGCCCCAGGGTTTATGATTTTTAAAAAGTATTTATTAACTTAATTTTATGTAGGTAGGTACACTCGTGTCATTCAATGCCCGTGGAAGTCAGAAGAGGACATTGGATCCCTTGGAACTGGAGTTACCGATAGTTGTTAGCCACCATGTGGGTGATGGAAATCAAACCCAGGTCCTCTGCATGTCTTTTCAAGTTACCTGAAATGTGTGATGGTGTATGTCCCAGGATGGGAGTTCTCTGATATTTCTGGGTGTATGTCAGAGTTATGAAATGTGTGATCTGCTTCTGGGGGTATTTTTCAGCATGTGACTCTATCACGTAAATGTGAAGTAACATTTCATTAAGGGTTATATACTCACAAACAGGTCACAAATTTCAGTCTTGGGAGCATATGTATATAAAAATACCAAACATGAGGCTGGATCAATGGCTCAGCAGTTAAGAGTGTTGCTGCTCTTCCAAAGGACCAAACTTTCATTCCTGGCACCCACATCATCGGACGGCTCACAACTACTGCTAACTCCAGTTCTAGGGGATCCAACACCCTCTTATGGCCTCCATAGGCACCTACACACATGTGACACACATACACACAGACACAAACACATAAATAAAAATAAAATCTTAAAAAAAAATACCAGGTGCTTCACTTACCAGATACCCACTCACTCTGGAAAATAAACTGAAGAATAGACTTGAAAGTTTGTGAATATGTTGCAGGGTTTGAGGGCTCTGCTTTTTTTTTTCATGAGACATGGTCTGTGTTGCCAAGGTTGAGCCTGGAAGTTACAATCCTCTTGCCTCAGTCTCCCAGGTACTGGGATTCCATGCATGTACCATTATGCGTGCTTTTTAAAAGACAAGTGCTCATTAAGTAGCCCTGGATAGCCTGGAACTTTCTATGTAGAACAGGCTGGACTTGCCCTCACAAAGATCCTTCCACTTCTGCCTTCCACGTGCTGAGATTAATTAAAGATGTGCACCACCATGCCCAGCTGGCTCTGCTCTTTCTGTGAGTACATTTCGAGGTTGTTAGTACTGTCATCACAATTGTGAGGTGTATGGCTTGTTTGGGGTATAATTCTCTCCCTTCTTCATGGGTGTGTGCATCAATATAGAAAAGTATCTGATCTTTTGTTCTTTTGTTTATATTCCAGAGTGTGCTTGTTCTGGCATAGGAAGTATCTGGTATTTTTATGCTCTAGAGATTGAGAAGTATGGTCTATTTGTTGCTATATGGCCCTGAATGTTATTCCTCTGTTTGTGGGTATGTTTCCCAGCTTGAATGGTTTTTGCTCTTCTGTATGTCATAGGATGTGAGGTCTATGTTCTTTGGGGGCATGTGCTTCCTAGAATTTGAATTCTATGATCTGTTTTTACCAGTGTGTCACAAGGGGTGGTGTCTTTAATGTATGATGTGAGGGGGTGAGGTCTCTGACCTGTTTGCTGTGTGTCCACAATTTGAAGCATCTGAATTGATTTTTGCATCCAGCAAGTTCTCTGAATTATATTTTGAAATCTGCATCCTAAGTCTCAGAAGGATTTTTGAATCTCAGAGGGTTCTGAGCATTTTTTGATATGCATTACTTAGGTGAGTTCACTAAGGTGTTGGGATTATTGTATTTAAATTGTGAAGTCTCTAAGCTGTCTGGCTATGAATGTCCTAGGATGTGCGGCACCTAAGCTTTTATTTATTATTTTTATTTTATGTGTATGAGGGTTGTGCTGGATAGCTTTAGTGTCAACTTGACACACCTGGGTTGAGGGAGCCTCAGTTGGGGAATTTCCTCTATTGGACTGGCCTGTGGCCATGTCGGAGGGGCATCTTCTTGATGAGTGATGTGGGAGGGCTCAGCCCACTGTGGCCGTGCCACCCCTGGGCAGGTGGGCCTATGTTGCATAAGAAAGCAGGCTGATCAGGGGCCAGGGGAGCAAGCTAGTAAGCAGCGTTCCTCCATGGCCTGTACTCCAGCTCCTGCTTCCAGGTTCCTACCTTGGGCTCCCTGATGAACTACAACCTGGGGGATGTAAGCTGAATAAACCCTTTCCTCCCCAAGTTGGTAGTGGTCAGAGTATTCTGTCACAGCAATGAAGAACAAACTAGGACAAGTGTATTGCCTGTATCGATGTAAGTGCACCTGTGTCATGTAATGTCCTCAGAGGTCAGAGGAGGGTGTGAGTCCCCTGGAACTGGAGTTATGGACAGTTGTTAGGCGCCATGTAGGTGCTGGGAATCGAACCCGGTTTCTCTACAAGAGCAGTCAGTGCTCTTAACTGCTGAGTCATCTCTCCAGTCCCATTTAGCATGTTGTTAGGTGAGAAATCTCTGTACCTTTTGGGTGACACCCTCTTCTGACCTCTGTGGGCATTTCTCGACATGGATGCACTTATATACATGCATACAATATTCATACACATAAAAATAATATATTTTAAAAAATAAGCTGGGTGTGGTGGCGCACACTTTTATCCCAGCATGTGGAGGCCGAGGCAAGAGGATCTCTGTGAGTTCCAGGACAGCTGGGGCTACAGGGAGACCCTGTCTCAGACTAAATAAATAATTCACAAAGATCCACCTGCCTCTGCCTCCCCAGTGCTGGGATTAAAGGCGTGGTCTACCATGTCCAGCTATTATTATTTTTTATGTGTCTGCATGTATTGCCTGCATGTAGGTAAGTGCACCCGGGTCGTGCAATGCCCGAGGAGGACAGAAGAGGCTGTTGGATCCCCTGGAACTGGAGTTACAGACAGTTGTTAGCTGCTATGTGGGTGCTGGGATTCGAACCCAGGTCTTCTGCAAGAACAACCAGTGTTCTTAACCACTGAGCCATCTCTGCAGCCCCAAAACTTTTTAAAAAAGGAATGGTAAACTGGAGAGATTGGCTGCTACCTGCAGAATACCTGGTTCAAATCCCAGCACCCACATAGCAGCTGACAACTGTCCATATTTCCAGTTCTAGGGGATCCAACACCTCCTATGTCCTCCACAGGCACTGCATGACATGGATGCACTTACATACATGTAGGCAATACACACACACAAAATGTAAATCTTTTTTTTTTTTTTGGTCTATTTGAGACAGTGTCTCCTTGTAGCCCCAGCTGGCCTGAAACTTAATGTGTGTACCAGACTGGCCTCGAACTCACGGATATCCGCCTGCCTCTGCCTCCCAAGTGCTGGGACTACAGGTGTGCGCCACCACACACAGCTATAAATCTTTTTTCTTTTTTTTAAATGGTAAGATTCTGATCTGTTTGAGGTCAGTGTCCAGGCCACCTGGCCTCATAGTTTACTTGGGGGCTGTATCACAAGGTAGTGCCAAAGCTATGTAGGTTTGTGCCCAGAGTATGACGCTTCTAGCCGTTTGTGGAAAATAGTGTCTAAAAGCTATGAGTTGGTTTTTGGAAATCTGTGTCCAGGGTCAGGTACCAGAGTTGGGTTAGGGACATTGTTCTAGTATATGTAATTCCAGAGCCCTCTAGTGTCATGGTTGGGGTGCAAGATCTCTGCACTTTCTGGTAGTCTGAGGGTATGGAATCTCTGAACTGTTTGTCCATCTTTGTCCCAGTTTGTAGCCCTCTGAAAATAGGATTGTGCCCACAACTGTCTAGTCTCCGAGCTTTAGTGGGGGTTTATACCAGGTTTCCGGGTAATGGAGCTCTTTGGGCATATGGGTTATAAAGTATGAGTTCTGAAATGTTTGGTGGTCTATAGTAACTAAATTGTTTAAAAAATCTGTATCAGCCAGGCATGGTGGCACACGCCTTTAGTCTCAGCACTCTGGAGACAGAGCCAGGCAGATCTCTGTGAGTTCAAGGCCAGCCTGTTCTACATAGCTAGTGCCAGGTCATCTGGAGCTACAGGGAGACCCTGTCTCAAAGACAAAATTCAAGTAGCAGGCTATGGGGGTCAAAAATAGGAAGATTTGGGCTAGGTGTGGTGGTACATACCTTTAATCTCATCACATAAAATGCAGAGGCTGGCAGATCTTTGTGAGATCGAGGCCAGCCTGGTCTACATAGTGAGTTCCAGGCCAGCTGGGGCTACAGGAAGACCCTGTCCAAAAAACCCAGCAACAACAAAAAATAGGTTTACAGTCAGATGGTTTAGCCTTTTAGGCCACATTCTAGGACAACCTCAGCTCTTAGCTTCGGTTACCAAGATCTCAATCCTTCACACTTTAGTCCACAACGCAGTTTATTGATGTGTACTCCAGGCTGGGTAGGGCTGAGGGGTATAACAAGAGAACCAGATTCAGTCCATGCCTGAGAGTCAGCCTGGGGAGTGCAGGCAGAAACACACACACACACACACACACACACACACGCACACACGCGCACGCACACACACACACCACACAGATCTGGCATCAGTAGCAGGGTACACAGTCTCACACAGATAGGGGCACTCTGGGCACAGGTAGTCAGGAAAGGCTTCCAATAGACAGGAAGTGGGGAGAGCAGGGAGCAAGGCAGCCATCAGAACCTTCAATTTTGTACATTTCTAGGCAGTTACTTTTGAGACCAGTGGATCCAGGGTGAATGCAAAGGGCTTGGGGCTGACAAGTAACAGAGGCTTTGCTCTAACTTTACCGTATTATTCTAGTGAGTAAGTTCTCCCTAGCCATTTTTGGCCTGTATGTTGCCTTCTGCTACATGGGCTTTTTCCTGGGCTCCACCTCTGTGGTTTTTAAAGCTTCCCTGAGACAATCCATATGGACCAGGTGCTCTACCCAGTGCCTGGCACCTCTTCAGCTCTAATCAACACACATTACTGTTACTGTCCTAAGTGCTATCTATAGGCTATCTAGGTCTTGGTTCCAGCTTCCATAGTTCTGGCAGTCATCACACCCCAAGGCAGTGCTTCTAGCACACCCAGCACTCCAGAAAGCCTGGGACATTCTTTTCTTCCCAATGACAAAACTCTGCCCTAACTTTCCTGTGGGGCTGGCAGGGGCTGGCCAGTAGGCCACGGACATCCAGTCCATCCCCATTCCAGTGGCACTTGGACATCTACTTCTCAGATGAGCAACTCCGAAACACACTATGGGTCTTAAGGTCAATACTAGGCAGCATAACCCTTAGCCCCCCAGTTCAGGAGACTTTTTCTTTCACAAGTATAAAGGCTCTGTGAGTACAGATCCAGCTTTATGCTGGGCTGGTAGCTGTCTGAAGTCTGTCTGGGGGTTGCTTCCTCATATCCTTGGAGCAGTGAGGAAGACTTTAATAGACCACATAGGCTCCAAGCAGAAGCAGATACAAAAACAAAACAAAACATCTTAACTGGGTGTACACACTGAGGCAGGAGGACTGAGAGTTCAACACTAGCCTGAGCTATAGAGATGCTATCAAAAAAAAATCTTTCTGTTCAAGGGCCGAGTTGCTCACTCTTTGGACCTCTATGTGACATGAATCCCAATTCCAGAAAATCCTAACGTGAAAAATTTCTGAAAACGGAAATGGGGGCTGTAAGTGCAACCCCTAATGGGGCTGAGACAGGGGAAAAGAACACAGAAAGGGTACTGTCACTTTAGCCCTGACCCTGGAGCAAGTGGACCAGGTGGGGGCAGGTGGAGGCAAGCAAGGCTCTGACGGTCATTCTCGACAAGAGGGCAGCAGTAGCAGAGAGGCAGGTGGCTTCAGGCCCCTTCGGTGAGCCTGGCCTCAAGACTTCTCAGGGCTAGAAGAGGTATTTTCGGCAGGCAGCTGTCCCACATTTGCATTCAATACGGACCCGTTTCTTTGGGGAGCTGGGAAGCCCAGCCAGGCCAAAGTTGGAGTCCATGCGGGTACTCTCCATGTCGACGGGGTCTACTGTAGAAATCACAGACGGGGAAGGGGGGGGGGGACTTGTTAGAAGGCCTACATGAAAAATACAGCTACCTTTTATACCAGGAGACCCAGGGACCTTGGGGGTTAGAACCAGGTCTAGGATTTGCGTTCAAAGAGGATCTCTGGGATGGTGGTTTGGGGTAGAGCCAGAGCATAACGCTGGAGGGGTTGTTCAGGGTGAGGGTTAAAGGCTGTTGGGGAGGAAGAGGGCTGCTAGGGAAATAGGAAGGTCATGTTAGGCAGGCAGGGTTCAGAAATGGGGGGGGGCAACCTGGGCATCCAGAAGGCACCTAAACATCTGCCAAGTGTCTCAGAGGTGACTAATTTATCTAGAAGAGGACTGACTGGAGGACACAAAGGTATCTAGAGGCTCAGAACAAGGAAAGTGAAAGGTTAGAGCGGGGAGGGTCAGGGGTAGTTCAAGATGGAAGCATGGAGTGCCTTAACGCTCCAGCCAAACATCCTCCCACACAAGTCTTGAGAGAAACATACAAGTGTCTCAGGGTTAGGATTCAGGGGATGGGAATATGGGAGCCTCCAAGCTGCAGGCAGGGGTCCAGGTGGAAGGCTGGGAGTCAGAAAGAATATCTTAAAACTCTAGCAAAAGAATGGGTCCTCTGAATGATCCATGTGCCTTGGGGGAGGGGGAAAGTCCTCACATCCCATGTCATGGTGTGCCCTTGCCCCTGGGGCCCTTGCCACCCCCACCTTGCATGTTGTAATCAAAGGTGAGCTCCTCGCCTGCCCAGATGGTTCTTGTGGCAAAGAAAGCGATGCGGGGTAGGCGCTCATCAAGGTTGTCTATGAACACGTTGTACACCTGCAGGTTGGGATCACACTGGGCAAGAAAAACAGTGGCAGGGTGAGGAGGGACCCTGACCTGCCCTTCCCAACCCCCTGCCCACCTGCTGGGGGCACCCACACTATGGTTGACAAAGTGGGAGATGTTGCCATAATAGGCGGCATCCACAGTATATACGTCTTCCACGTAGTCCAGGTCAAAGAGGTAGGTGGCGCCCTGGCGGTCGTAGATCTGGCCCCGCCGCTCTGCCTCCTCTGAGGTAATAATCTGGGTAAGGGGGATAAGATTGGTCATGAAGGCTCAGGGAAGCCAGCCCCACTTGACTCTGGCCTGGCCCCTAGGAAGAGAAAAACAGTGAGCAGGAGGCACTCTGGCCATGAACACACAGGGGCAGTGTCCTCAGAGGGCTCCCCACTACCTACCCCTCAGGACTCTCTGGATGGCAGGAGGCAGCTTACAACAGTGGGGGGCTGGCTGCAAGGTGCAGTTACAGAGAAAAGAAGTGAGGAACTCCACCTTCTGCTGCCCAGTGAGATGTCCCAAAGTTTTATATGACTTGGGACAGAGAGAAGAAAAACAAGAGCAAGAGAGAATAAGAGCCAGGGTGCAAGGTGAAACAGACCCAAGGCAAGATGGCTAGAGACACAGTATAAGGGAAGAACAAGGGAGTGAGAGCCAGTTCAGGCCATGATGATGGCAAGGACATGGAGAATGTGGGAAATAAAGAGATCCAGGACAGTGGGGACAAGGGCTTTGAATGAATGGGAAAGGGGCCCAGACAGGAGAGCTAGAGGGAGAAACAAAAACACAGAATCTTAGTGCAAAAGACCAAGGTCCTCAGAGAAAATCTAAGGCCAATATCCTGGAGTCCTGAGACGGCCAGAAGGAGGCCTGGCCCAAAATTTTATGAGAAAATGACAGATAAAGGGAGAAGTAACAACAAGAAAAAAAATGAAGGAAAGGAAATCAAAGTAGAGATAAGCTTTCTGGTGCCAACACCTGGGGCTGGAGACAGCTGTAAGCACCTCCTCCCCAGTACTCCCATCCGAGTAAACATGAAGCTGCTCCACCATCTGTCCTTACCTTTGCTTCCCAAATGCTCTTGATGGATTCCACTTCACCCTCACTTGGCAGATTCTCCTCAGGCCCCCATATCTACTCATCTCCTAGGAACCGAAATTATAGCCTCTGTGGCTGACTAAGGGTCCTGCTATACCAAAGACTGCCATCTCCTTGGCCCAGGCAGTCCTCAAGGTAGTTCTAGCACTCTTCCCATCTGTCTACATCAAACATACATTGCCCATCTCCCTAATGACACTGGATACAAACCCATGTGGCCCAGTGACTATGCTCTTCTGCCTTCCAAATCTATCCCCTTCTGGGTGTGACCACCCTGTGTTCTCTAGCAAGAAGGCCACACTACTGTCCTGTACACTGCCTTTTCTGTCATCACCTCTAGCCTATGCCCTGTGCCAAGTCCTGATCAACAGTTGCCTCTATAAAACCCAGATTTCTCTCCATACCATACTGCTCAACCATCTCCTGCTCTAGCTCCATTTTTTTTTTTTGGTCTTTTTGAGACAGGGTCTCCCTGTAGCCCCAGCTGTCCTGGAACTCACTATGTAGACCAGGCTGGCCTTGAACTCAGAGATCCGCCTGCCTCTGCCTCCCGAGTGCTGGGACTAAAGGCGTGTGCCACCATGCCCGGCTTCCATTCTCTTTTTTACAACTTCTTTTTTGGTCTTTTTGAGACAGGGTCTGGCCTGGAACTATGTAGACCAGGCTGACCTTGAACTCACTGAGATCTGCCTGCCTCTGACTCCCAGGTGCTGGGATTAAAGGTGTGAGCCACCATGCCCAGCCATTCTCTTTTTTAATATTTTATATATCACTTTTATTTTGTGTGTATGAGTATACTGCAGTGTACTGCCTGCATGTGTGTCATGCCATGTCCACAGAGGTCAGAAGAGGGCATCAGATCCCCTGAACTGGAGTTAGGATGGTTTTTAGCCACCATATGGGTGCTGGGACTCAAACCCAGGTCCTCTGCAAGAGTAGTCAGTGCTCTTAACCACTGAACCAACTCTCCAGCCCTCTAGCCCTCTAGCTGGAACATGGCTCCCCCATTTACAATTTGTTCGTTCATTCACATATTCAGTAGATTTTTGGGTTTTTGATGCTGTGGACCAACTCAGAGCCTTATGTACACTAACCAAACACACTACCAACTGAGCCACCAGCCCACTGGAGGATTTTCACCGAGGACTGTGCCTAGATCCTGCTCACAAGAGTCACAGTCTGGGTGAGGGAAGACAACAAAGATGGAATCAGACATGCACAGAATAAGATGTTGTTCAGAGAACAGTGCTCAGAAAGACTTCAAGGGGAAAATTCAAAGGAGATATGTCCTAGGGCTAGAGAGATGGCTCAGCTGTTAAAGCCCTATCAGAGGACCTGAGTTTGGATCCTAGCACCAATATCAGGCTGCTCACAAATGGCTGTGACTCCAATTCCAAGGGATCAGATGCCCCTGGGCACTGGCACCTACACCCACACCGTAAAATAAATCTTTTTTTTTGTCTTTTTGAGACAGGATCCCCCTGTAGCCTCAGCTGGCCTGGAACTCACTATGTAGACTGCCTCTGCCTCCCAAGTGCTGAGACTGAAGACGTGCACCACCACGCCTGGCTAAAATAAATCTTTAAAAAATGACAAGACCTCCAAAGCAGGCTACAGGTCACAACAGGGCATTGCCATCATAAAGAGTAAAGCCTGTCTCCTGAAGGATGCAACAGCCACAGGCAGAGTATGCTGAGGTAGGTTCCACCTTGTGGTGTTGGCATGTGATGACTTAGAGCCTCCAGCCGTCCAGCCCCTCAGAAGCCAGCTGCCTCTCATTGAATACCAGCCCTAGTCTGAGCCACCTTTCTAATTGGAGTCCCTCCCCAAGCCAGGAAAAATGCCTACATCCTCCCCCACTCCATCTTTTTGCCTGTTCTGTCCCTACCTGCTCCCCCAGTTTCACCAGGATGAGTCATACCTCAAGCCCTCCAGGGCACAAACAGTCTTCCTTCTTCCCTCCCTTTCTTTCACCTTCCTTCCGTCCCACTCTGTAATGGATGTCCCACCCTGAATACTCAGGAACAGATTCATCCCTGTCCTTGTCCCTACTCTCTAGCAGCTCTCTAGAGTGTTAGGGAAGACAAAACAGCCTAGGACTTGGCAGCTTAGGGAGGCTGTTGATATGATAGAACTAGAAAACTAAAAGTCAGTGACTACTCTGCCCTCTACTGGGCGAGAGGTCCTGAATGTTTTCTCTATGAGCCTGTTTCCTCAGGAAGAAAAAAAGCCAGCAGGCCTGTCAGAGCACCACTTTTAGACGCTAAGTATTTCTACCACCTACTTCATTTTACTAGCTTTGTAATTTCAAGCAAGTTACTACACTGCACCGATCTGGGCCTCCATTTTCTCATCTATAGAATGGGAATGGCAGTGATTAAAAAGCCCAACCTGGAAGGGGCTGTTGTAAAGGCACAAGATCATGACTGTGACAAGTGTTCTGTGTTGGTTTTGCAATGACTGATTGACTACCATTACCTTGTCAAAAATCTAAGGAGTACCCTACCCTATTATGTATTTTTACCTAAGAACTAATGAAATGCTATACCATCAACTAATTAAAACTCACTTTCATTCCAAAATATGGAAAGAATGCATGTTTCAGAATGAATAAGATGTGCTAGCACTCTCTGTTGGATGAGGATAAAAATAATGTGCAGAAAACATGAAAGTCTGGACAAAACATGGAAGGGTACAAAGGAGCACTCACTACTGTTATAACCGTCCTGGCGCACGCCTTTAATTCCAGCAGAGGCACGTGGATCTCTGTAAGTTCAAGGCCAGCCTGGTCTACATAGTTGAGTTCCAGGCCATCTGGGGCTACAGGGAGACCCCCCCCAGAAAAAAACTGTCGGTGATGCCAAAGAGAAAGAATGGTCCATCAAGGATTGGGGATTATACTCTGAGTTACATAGCACCATGAAGGCTGGAATGTGGCTCAGTGGTAGAGCATTTGCCTAGCACGTGGGAGGCCCTGGGTCCTATCCTCAGCAGAGACAGATGCTGTATTTACAATAAAATAGTACCTTGAGAACATCTGAGACAGTGCCTTATAATTATGTAAATTAATATTTCTGTGATTAAATATATGACTATTCACCCCAAGTACAGAGACAATAAATAGGCCTTTATCAGATCAGGTTGAGATTTACAGCTAGAGGAGTTACAAAAAATAAAAAACCTCTTCACTTTCTGAACATTTTGAATTGCCTTACTTTTGAATTGTAGCACTAACACTTACCTGAGACTTACTGTGTAGAAATACTGTTCAAGCACCTCTTCCAAGTGCTTCATATGAATAGCTAAATGTTTCTAAGAGTCTTATGAAGTGAGCACTGTTATCATTCTTGTTTTCTGGATTAGGAAATGAGACAGAGAGGTGAAGTTGAAGGGCTGGTATACAACTTTGGGCAGCAGGCAGCCTCCAGGGCTGTGCTAACTCTTCAGAGGCCATGTGGGAAAATGAGTTTGGCTCTGATAGTGTTTGGGGGTCTGGCACCATCAGAAGAATCCATAGGTCTGAGGGTATCAGAGGAAGGCCTACAAGGTGCTAACCATGGCAAGACAGACCAAGAAATAACATGGAGAGCTGTATGAGAGAGGGAAAGGTGAGAGGCCCCTGGAAACCCTCGTATTTCCAGAGGGAAGGAGCAAGGATACTAAATTCAGGGGACTCTGAGGCTCTTCTTATGAGGTTCTGTGTGTACACAGCTTTTCCTCCACCATCAGGCAATACAATTAGGCTGACTTGCTTCCTGCTTGGGATGGCCTCTAGAAATGCTGGAATCCCAAGGCTATGGACACCTCCTTTCAGATGTCAGGTTATTGAGGATGTGGGTGCCCTCTACTACCTGTCAGGGTACTTGTAGATGTAAACTTGATCTCCAAACTGTCCAATCCTAATCCCTCTGGGGTGAAGACACTTATTTTCCCTGACTTTCAGAATGCCGTGAAGTCAGGGCTCTCTCGAGTAGAGAGAGCTCCAGATTCTGAGGATCCCTCCTCCTGCTATTGTCAGAAACCCTGTGAATGTGATACCTCCTTTCTGCTCCAAATTGCCTGGTCCTCTAACACATGGACATTTTCTCCAGGACATTTTCTCCTTGTCCAGACTGTTAGGGTACTCTGTGGTTTAGACTGTTCTACCTTGAGACTATCTCTGTCCCTCTGGGGTCTGACCCTTTGCTCTAGTTCCTCAGAGTGGGAGCTTGTACTTAACAATGTCACTGCTACAGTCAGACACCCTCAGATGTATCTTCAGGCCACTTATGATCACTTTCCAACGGTATAACATCCCTGAGGGATCTACGGAAATACATGGAGGTTGTCATTATGGCAAGGCACACTCAGGGATTTAGATGGTCAAGGTGCAGGGATGCTAAATCTCTCAAGGCAAGAGTTGTCTACATAAAAAAACTGCCTGGCCTCAAATGCCTACCATACCTGACCTGAGAATGTGATAACTTTCTGTTGCACATCTGCCAGTTTCTCATACCACAGTTTTTTTTTAAAAAACAAAACAAAACAAAACAAAACCCCAGGGTCTCCCTGTAGCCTCAGCTAGCCTAGAACTTGCTATGTAGATCAGGCTGGCTTCGATCTCAGAGACTGACCTGCCTCTGTCTTCTGAGTGCTGGGATTAAAGGCATGTGCCACTGCACTCAGCAACCCATGCCACTTCTGTTTTATACTTGGACAAAGTACACTCCTCACATCTCCCTGCAACTGAGGTAGGGGCTATGACTCCCAGCCAGCAGACAGTGGACACAAGTAGCACGTATTGCTTCCAGGCCTGACTAATTAGAACCTTCTCCTACAGTCCCCTACTAGGAAATGCTGAGGATCTGGTGGTGACCTGAAAGTTCTAAGATACAAGGAAGACTCAAGGAGGGAAGAAAAAAACTTAAGGAGGGAAGAAAGGCTATCCCTTGAAACACCCACACCAAGTGCTCATGTGCAAACTCCTAAACTAGGCATGATGGTGCATGCCTATAATCCCAGCAGCACCTGGGAGGGGGAAGCAGGATTGTTAAATTCAAAGCCAACCTGGGCTACAGCTTGAGACTCTGCCTCAAAACAAAGCAAGCTAACTCCTAATGTATGAAGCCACGAAGACCTGAAGATTGTCAATTACAAAAAACTAGCCTGCTTCATGGGCTACCTCACCTTTCCCCTCAGGGAAAGTAGCCTACATGCTACTAAATTCACTGTAATAAAATGACCCCTTAGCACAGGATAGGAAGAGGGTGTACCTTTTCAGGTGTTAGAGCCTTATGCTAACAGACCACATGACTTCTGACAGGCCTGCTGCCTAGAGCTCAGTTCTGTGCTTACGAAGCCAGCCATGGCCAGAAGCATGTCAGTATTTTTTTAGCTACTCACATGTGCCAGCTTAAAGTACTAACCCTTACCACAATGTCCCTAAGACCAACACCCTAGGTGTTTCTCACAAGGAAAGCAGGGGGAGTTTTAGGCACATGACAGGAGGCACACACACTTTGAACAGAGTGAGAAAAGCTGCATACACACACATACCCATCTCCTCACCTCTCCCACATACTCCATAACAAAGCTATTTTTTCGGATCTTTTCCAGTGTGCGGACACCCCAGCCACGCCCATCATCTGTGCGGAAGATGCAGAGGTCATAGCGGATGCCTTTCTGGACTACACGGTTGGGGCAGTCATGGCCACAGCGACAGCGGGAGTTGCACTCATAGATGGGCTGCCCAGCTCTCAGTCGCACTTGGCCTTTGTCATTGTAGGCAAACTTGTGCAGGGATGCTCCAGGGCAGCAGCCTCCGGTGGGTGCCAACAGACAGTCCTGACACTCACAACCAACAGCGACTTGGTTGAGGGTGATGCCCTCACCAACACGGTACTCGTTGATATATACAAAAGCCCGTGGAGGGCCATCCAGGTCCACCTCATTTTCTACAGTGATGCGTCCCAGGTGATTGCGCTTGGTATTGAGCTCTCGCTCCCAGTACTGAAGTGCTCGCCTCTGCTTGGCCTTCTGTACTAGGTAGCTGGCCAAGTTTGGGTCCAGATATCGTGGTGGCTTTGACCTGCGGTGCCTCCGGAGCAGTTCCTTTTCTAAGTCCTTGTGGAACTGCTTAAGAATGCGCACACATTTAAGATTCTGCCTTGGTTCCCAGGTGCTCTCTGAGTCAGGGTATCCACGCCACTTAACCAGGTAATACTCCTGCTCCTGTTGGGAGGTACAGGGACATAACACCAGTAAGTGCTGAGACCCTTGTGCCAATGGAGAACACTCACCCCACACCACTCTCTCTTGAACAGTTCTATGAGGGGATTCTAGAGTAAGGATTACTAGGTTCAACTCCCACCCTCCCCGTTACTATCTGTTGAAATTTCACTTCCCAAACTACTCCCTCCTCTGTCTTCCCCATGATGTATGTGCTTTCTTCCTAGCTGTTCACACCCAAACTCCTGGAGTTATTCTTGGCTCCTCTTTTGTTCGTACTCCCCACTAAATACATTAGGAAACTGACCCCTTCGTGCCATCAAACCATTGCCACTAGCACCACCACTGCAGCCAGCCTGGCCTCTGACAGGAGCCTCTTTACAGGTTCCCCTGCCTCTACTCTTGCCCCTACAGGTGGCTTTCTGTACTCCAGCCAGAGGAAGATTTAATTGTTGGGAGTAGGCTGCAGAACAAAGTTTAAATCTTCAATTTGTGACTCCCTGGATATGTTACCTTCAGCAAGTTATTTGACTATGCCATGATTCTGTTCCTCATATGTAAAGAAGAAAATATAAGTGGGGGCCAGGTGTGGTGGCACATGCCTTTAATCTCAGCACTTGGGGGGCAGACGGATCTCTGAGTTCAAGGCCAACCTGGTCTACATAGTGAGTTAAGAACAACAAAAAAGAGGAGGACACACACCTATAACCCCAGCACTCAAGAGACTGAAGCAGGAGGATTCTGAATTTGAGGCCAGTATGTGCTACACAGCAAAACCCCAACTGAAAATATAGAAAGAGATAAACACGAAAGGAAAGAGAAAACAGCTAACATTTTTCTAGCATTCATTATACAGCAGGTACTGAGCTGAGCAACTGACCCATCCTAGCAACTAATTCTTACAACTCTATGAGGTAGACATTACCAGTTCTCACCATTTTACAGACCAAGAAAATGAAGCTGCATTTCAAGCAAGCATGCTGCTTCTGGCATGCTCTGCTAACTATCCTGTCTTTACTTTCTCTGGCACTTCATCCTGCAGTGTCATGGTTACAGAAATTTCTGTGGGCATATTGGAAGTTAACTATTGTCATTTTCACCTCCACTCTTGCACTCAGCATCTCAATCTCTGCAACTGGTTTATATTTCCCAATGGGAAAAGATATTTATTTGGGGATACATTCTGTCTCCTGTCCCTCTGAGAAAGTCACTTCACTTCCCTACCCATAAAATGGAGATAAAGGGGGCTTATCCTATCCTCCCAGAATCAGAGGAGAACATCCTCTTTGTAAACAGGGGTGGGCAGCAGGGAGGGGGGCAAAAGCGCAGGAAGGCAACTTCCTTGAGAGGGGCTCCCTTCTAGGGCAGTCACCCCAGACTTACACGGATCTTCTTATAATCACAAAGGTATTCCACTTCAAAGTCATAGAGGTTCCTCTTAGAAATGCCAAGGGCAGGACAGGAAAGCTTGGCTAGCCGGCACAGATCCTGCAGCTGATTCCACGACGATTTACAGCACACACTGAAGCCTGGATTGAGAAGGGCTAAGAGTCAGGGAAAAGAATCCACAGGCCTTCCTCAAAGCTGAGACCCTTCTGCCACAGGAACATGCTAGTTCCTTAAACCCCAATCCTCAATGCCCAGGGCAACTCCTAGAGTAACAAGGCTGGAAGTGGGGCTTGGTGCACTGACTGTCCCTAAAGGAATCTACTCCCAGAGCTTCCAAGGCCTAAAAGTTCTTGCAAACCATCTTGGGTTCAAGACCTTATCACCTTTTTTCCTACTTTGCAAAAGACAGACAGCAGCCTTCCAGCTCAATGGGGGGTCGGTGAGATTAAAATTTCCAGGGTACCAAATAAGGGTATTAATTGTAAAGACTGGTCTTCAAGTCCCTTTACATGAAACTCCTGGGCTAGATGTTTTAGAATTTAAAAATTTGGAGTTTTACAAATGTTGTTTTAGGTATCCCATGTATTAAGGTCACAGTCCCAGCATGGTCTGGGGCATCAAGCCATAATCAAATCTATTAATAAATCTATAGCAAAAATATGAATTTTCCACATTAAATATCTTCACTGAACAGTCCCACTTTTAAACTGCTATGACTGGTGCCAGTTTTTAAGAAAAAGACTTCTAGAGCCGGGTGTGGTGGCGCACGCCTGTAGTCCCAGCACTTGGGAGGCAGAGGCAGGCGGATCTATGTGAGTTCAAGGCCAACCTGGGCTACATAGTGAGTTCCAGGACAGCTGGGACTACAGGAGACCCTGTTTCAAAAAGACCGAAAAAAAAAAAGAAAAAGACTTCTGTTTTCAGGGCTTTTTAGGTTTTGGAATTATAAAGATTGTAGAAAGACGTTATGTTACAGGCAGCTTCCTTGACTTAGTCTGGGGCATCTTACAAACCCAAGGTCTATTTTTCCAGGCTGCATTTTTACTTGCTACCTCATTCATATTTCTGTGAAAGGTAGAGCTCTATTCAGAGTTCTGCTCTGAATTCAAGAACATGTAAACAGTATACATGGTAAGTGGTATTGACTCTTTTAAATATACCAGGAATTATTCTAAGGCCACCAAGTTTTTATAGACAGATTAAAAATATGTACATTTCTGCTTCAGAGCGCTTTAGAAATGGCTTTAGAAGCCATTTTATCAAAAAATGTCACAAAACACTTGATGCACAGTGCATCCAGTCAACATCATATTTTCATCCTTTAAAAATGTTTAATATTTTCTACCTCTCATTACACAACTCAAACTTAAGCAATCCTAATGAAATACTCTAGATGTTAACCTAAATCATAACAAAATTATTATGCGTACACCCTTCCCTTACCCAAGGCCCAGAGGCGATTGAGCCCTCTCCTCCCAGGCCTCTCCCTTCCAAAGCCCTTAACTAGCGTTTGAAACCCCACCGAAGTATCCCCAACTAACATGTCCAGCTGCGGGCTGCGCAGTAGCCAGGGCTGGACTCTCCAACCTCCCATAGGTCCCGCTCACACTTGTGGAATCTATCCTCAGAGCCTTACTCACAGCAGAGAAGCCCGCCCAACAAGCACCGTCACCCCTCTTTCCCTGCACATGGAGGAGTCCGGTTCTGTCAGGGAGGCCCCATTCCCCCTTTTGAGGGGAATTTTCTACTCCCAATCCTGTCCCCAACTCGCTGAGCTCCCCTCCCACCTTGAGTCGCCTGTTCCCCCATCGTGAGAGAGGGGTCCGTTCCCCGTCTTCTTATGCTCCTTCCGGCGTCTCGCGTGGAAACCGAAAGGCTAACGGTCACGGGAGCGCTTTTTTTGCGCGCGGCTGCGGCTTCTTCGTCAAGCCCCCGTGCGTGGGCACGCCGGCTCGGCTACGCACGGCCGCAGACCCCCTGGCGTAGCCGGCAGAGCCCGCGCAGCCTCTGCAGCCCCGCGCCCCCCGCGGCCGAAGCACGCGCCCCCTCCCCTCAGCCCCGCCCAGCCCGCGCGCCGGGCCGCGCTCTCCAACCCCGTCCTTTCCGCGCCCGCCTTCCAGCTCCAGGCTCCGAGACTCCTGACGCCCGGGCCCGGAGCCGGCGACACCACCCCGCTAGCGTAATCGGCCCGGCCGACAGGCCTGCGCCTCTGCCGCCACTGCTTCACCTTTTAAATTTTCCGCCATCTTTCTCCACGGCTAACGATATTCAGGCCTAGCCGGCCTCGCGAGAAGAGAACGCGCGCGGGCGTGGCCGTGGACACGCAGCTTATTGGCCGTCTCTGGCCGCCAACAGCGCCTGCGCGGACCAACCGGTGAGCCGTGACCAGCCCCTCCCGCCTCCAGGATCCGTCTGACGACTGGCGTTCTGCAGCTTTTTCCCAGAGTGCGTCTGGGCAGCAGCCACCGGGGTAGTTGACGTTCCTTCGGGCCCTGCCCTGTCCGTCACACTATTAGCCAATCACATCCTCAGCCACTCGTAAAGGGGACTGTCTTTTCTGTCAGACTCACTATTATGTCCGTCAGGGTATTTTCACCTCAGGCAGGCGTTCGCTCCCAGGCGGACTAGCTAGCGCCGGATATAGCTGCTCAGCCAGTCACTTGATTCAAATAAATAATGAGTTAGTCGCCTCAGTCAGGTGTCCAGACCCCTTCCTCATTCCCACTGTACGTCGGTCAATAGCAGCACCTATCTATGCCCTCCAGCTAGCTGAAGCACTGTCTCTGTGCTGTTAGCCAGCCTGCCATTACAGCAATCTGTCCTTGTCACATTGTCGGCCTACCTCTGAAGGAAACCTCATAAGCCACAGCATCCAGCTCTGTCCTCAGGTAGACTATGGTTCACTGGAGTACTCATTTACACCGTGATTGATCAGCCTCAACACCTAACTAGGTCCTCATAACAGGGGTATGATGGGGCCTGGAGAGATGGCTGCTCTTGCAGAAGACCTGGGTTTAGTTCCCAGCATCCACATGGTGTCTAACAACCGTCAGTAACTCCAGTTCCAGGGGATCCGACGCCCTTTTCCGACCTCTGGAGGCATTGCAAAACACAGGGTGCACTTATACACATAAAATTTTAAAAACTTTTTTTTTGGTCTTTTTTGAGACAGGGTCTCCCTGTAGCCCCAGCTGTCCTGGAACTCACTATGTAGACCAGGCTGGCCTTGAACTCACAGAGATCCGCCTGCCTCTGCCTCCCAGGTGCTGAGACTACAGGCATGCTCCACCACGCCCGGCTAAAAACTATTTTTGAAAAAGACAAATCCAGGGCTGGAGAGATGGCTCACCGGTTAAGAACACTAGTTCTTACAGAAGACGCGGGTTCTAATCCCAGCACCCACATGGCAGCTAACAACTCCAGTCCCAGGGGATCTGACAGCCTCTTCTGACCTCCACGGGCATTGCATGACATGGAGCACTTACCTACATGCAGGTAATACACGCATACACATAAAATTAAAAAGAAAAGACACAAAATCAGACAGCTTATTTTTTTTTAAAAAAAAAAGACAAATCCAGGATTGCACGAAGTGCAATTTACTACAGATTTACAGACCAAAGCATGTCTTGAGCATCAGAAAGACAGAAGAAACACAGGAGAAACTACACTGTAAGGTGGGAGGAAGGGATTTATATGCAAGGCAAAGTTTAGTTCAGTCCATCAACTATTACTCTAAAAACCATCATATTGTTAAAAAACAATCTGGAAGCCAGGTGTGGTGGGTGACACACTCCTTTAATCCCAGCACTCGGGCGTCAGAGGCAGGCAAATCTCTGTAAGATCCAGGCCAGCCTGGTCTATGTAGAGTTCCAGGCCAGCTGGGAATACAGGGAGACCCTGTCTCAAAAAGACCACACACACAAAACAATCTGGGCATCAGTAATTAGCATGAAATGCTTGCCTGACTTACCTTAATGGCTTTGTTTACCCTATAGAGTTTTGGATGTATACCAGTGTACCGAGGTTGTGTGCCTCACCGCCAGTGATGTTGTGACTAAAATGGCTGACATCATGTCAAGCTGCATTCCTACAAGATGTCTCTTATTTCTCATCCCCACTATGGGCCAGCCAGTCAATATCTTTTCATGTGTTGGTTCCCTCAGAGAGACTCAGAATCTTTTAGGCAGACAGTCTAACCATATGCAGCCAAAGAGGTAAGTTCACCAATGGTGCTGTTGGTCTGCCAGCCTGTGACTCATTCAGTCTGCCTTTCATCATGTTGTCAGTCAACTAGGTAGTCAGTCATTCTCAGTATCCCACTGACCATACTACCTGTGGGGTGATCAGTTAGTCAGAGACATCATTATTGTATGATTCAGTCAGGATGGACAAGCAGCCACCAGAAATAGTTGCCTAGTAGACAGCCACAGGTTAGCTCTTCTGTTAGCACACCTAAGTTCATTTACTCACCACTGGAAAAGGCCAATGACTCAATGGGCAAGTTGAGAGCAAGGAAAAAGATGTATTTGGAAAGAAACCAAAAAAGATGGGAGGCTATCATCAACTTGCTTAGGGGCTGCATATGTAAGGCTGCCTAGGGATTAAAGGGAAGTAGTTTTTTGGTCTGAGGAGGACTGAGGCAGTGGTAAATTCCACGGTGGCCTGCTTTTCTGACACATAGGTTGTTATTGTCTGAAGGTTATTTGATGTTCTGGATTCTATAAATCTAAAGAAAAGTTACTGATTACCGAGTTTTCTGACTCAGGTCTTTGTATCAGGAAGTTACTTAACCTTGCAATTTAAGATACAGAACAGGGGAGGAGAGCACAAAGCAGCTCTTGCCAGAGAACAATTTTAACCGATTAGGCAGCTTCACTCAGAGGTATTATCTAGTGGGAAACTAATAATGTATTGTTCAGCTGCATGACCTCCAAAATTAGTAATTTTTAAAGTCAGCAGAAAACAAACAAAGCTAGAGTTTCTTCAGTTTTCTCCTAGCTGTACTCTTACACTTGGGCAGACAGTATCACATTCTCTCAGGCCAGGTCTGATTCCTACAAATAGCCATTCACAACATCTGGCCACCCTGGCCAGCAGCAGTGCCATGGAACATTAGTGAACCAACTTCTAAGGTTCTCAGGAGCCTACCTGCCACCACTGCCGGCCACTTGCTCCAGCCAGTGCAGGCAGGCTGTCATCCAGTTGGCCATTCAGTGCCTCACAGCATCCAAAACCTGCACCATCAGTTCCTCAGACTGTCCTCTCTTTCTCACTCCATGAGTTACACACTCAACCAAAGGATCGTACAGTTAACATAGTGGATATTCTGCCTGCCTACAAATCCAGCTGTGAGCTGGTCAGTCTGAGGGTCCATCAATCTCTGCTTGCCATGAATAGCAGTCAATAGCATTAACATGCACTATATAACCCTATAACCCTCTCCTCTTATTCCTTCTAGAATAGTAAGACGATGGACCTCACAAGCTCTCAGTTTCCCTGGCAGGCAAGACCTTCCCACTCACAGGAGTTCATAAAAATGGTTTAAGATATGTCTTCTGACTGCCTATATCTAAAGGGGGTGGTACAAGGTTCTGTGCATGGTGGGCAGCAGCCCTTGGTCCTACCCAAATAGCATAGTAATAAGGTAGCTGTAAAAACTTGGATTCTATGCCGGGCATGGTGGCACACACCTTTAATCCCAGCACTTGGGAGGCAGAGGCAGGCGGATCTCTGTGAGTTCAAGGCCAGCCTGGTCTACATAGTGAGTTCCAGGGGCTACAGGGAGACCCTGTCTCAAAAAGACCAAAAAAAAAAAGTCATCTGTTATTCCCAACCATGTATCTGTTCATTCAGCACTAATGAAGCACCTACTGTGTACACTACCTTGCCCAATGATGGCACCAAGGCAAAGTTTTATCCATTGCAAGCCACATAGGTCGGACATGTTTTGTTGTAAACTTCGTATTGAAGTGTAGCATATGTGATGAAGGCTACACAGACCATGGAGCACAGTGTAATGAGTTTCCACAAGAAAACATACACATAGAAACAATGCAGTATGAGAAATAACATCACCAGAAAGGGCTCAAGAAGCATTTAATTTCTTATCATCTCTGAAATCAGCCTACATCTTACAAGTCCTGGTGAATCATAACTGAAATGGCAAAACCTGTTTTTCTTAGTGGTACATTTTAAAATCAATGCCAAGTCAATAAAATCCAATACTAACAATAATAACACAACTATGATGCTAAACGGCTATCCTTTATCGATGTCTACAAGCACCCAGGGACTTTGCAAACTTCATGTAATTGATTCTCATTACAGCCCTGGTTGGAAAGCTGAGGAAACTAATGCCCAGAGCTCTGCCAATTTTTCTTTCTCTTTTCTTCTCTTTCTCAATGCTGAAAATCAAACTCAGGGCCTCATGCATGCTAGGCAAGCACCGGAACACTAAGGTACACTTCTAGCTCCTAGATCAATTCTTTTACCTTAGGTCTGCACCTCCTCTAACTAGGCTCACTGGCACTGACAAGGTGAGCTTTGGGACGTCTTTTCCAAGACAAAGCCTACGGAAGGGGTCTCAGAACACCAGATTTTTAGGGTATGTGTGGGTGACTGACATGCGGAATAGGTGATACTGACAGGTGCTTCCTAAACCCAGTGCCTAGCTGCCTGCCCAGGACCTGCCTGGGGTGGGGAGTGGAGTGGGGGTGAGGAATCATAAAAGAAATTAGGAAACCCTCAGAGTCACTCCTTCACTAACTAGCAGAAAAAATTTCCCTTTCTCAGGCAATCCCTAAGGGGTGAATGCAGTGCACACCCCCAGTTTCCTCCTCACCACTCCCTCTGAGGCTTTCTCCTCCCTCCCCCAATCCTCTCCTACCCCACCTCCCATTCAGAAATTCTTCCTCTGATCTGAAGATTAAGAAATCTACCACCTCTGGATGCTTCCATAAAGTGTAATTCTTTTACTTTGGGTAAAAGAACTATCTATAAGAGCTAGGGATAGCCGGGCGTGGTGGTGCATGCCTATAGTCCCAGCACTTGGGAGGCAGAGGCAGGTGGATCTCTGTGAGTTCAAGGCCAGCCTGGTCTACATAGTGAGTTCCAGGATAGCTAGGGGTACAGGGAGACCCTGTTTCAAATAAGACCAAAAAAAATAGCTAGGGGTGTAGTTGGGTGGCAGAGTGCTTGGCTAGCATGAATGAACTCCTGGGCTTCATCTCCAGCACCACACAAAAACAGTTGACTGTCAGCAAGTCTCTTGACCTCTTTAGACCAGCTTCCCTTGGCCTTATCTTCCTCCCCTCTTCCCTCCTGCTCCTTCTCAGGTACATATCTGAGATCTTGAACTTACCAGCTTTCACAAATAAAAAGGGGCTGGGCGTGGTGGCGCATGCCTTTAACTTGGGAGGCAGAGGCAGGCGGATCTCTGTGAGTTCAAGTCCAGCCTGGTTTACATAGTGAGTTCCAGGATAGCTGGGGCTACAGGGAGACCCTGTCTCAAAAAGACAAAAAAGAAAAAGAAATAAAAAGGGGCAGAGATTTGGATCCTAGGCTTTAATGTGCAAACATATCTACTCCCTTGGAAACTTTTTTTTTTTTTTTTGGTCTTTTTGAGACAGAGTCTCCCTGTAGCCACAGCTGGCCTGGATTCACTTTGAAGACCAGGCTGGCCTCAAATTCACAGAGACACCCCCCCCTCCACCCCTGCCTCTGCCTCATGAGTGCTGGGATTGAAGTCGTGCACTACCACACCCGGCTCCTTGGAAATAATTTTAAACACTAGGGACAGTTTTGAGTTGCTCTTTTTTTCCTGGAAAAATGTGGAAAAGCGTTGTGAAGTGGCAGCAGTGCAATCCTAGTTGGTAATCAGTAACATATTGTTATTTTCATTGCATCACTTAGGAAACTGAGGGTGGGGTAAGGTACTTTACCTGGATTCTAGAGCATATTGGGCTCAGTTTGTTCTGGGCAGAGGCAAAATTTACAGTTGAGAGGGGGATCCTGTCAGTCAGATTCAGAATCTTGGTGTGTGTGTGTGTGTGTGTGTGTGTGTGTGTGTGTGTGTGTGTAGGGTGGGGTGGGGTCTGCTCTTTGGGTTATCTTCATCTCATATTGCATTGATTTAAAAAATATTTAAAAGTCAGGCATCGGCTGGAGAGACGGCTCAGTGGTTAAGAGCAATCAATGGCTTCTCTTGCAGAGACCCTGACCTGTTCTAGCTCCCACAAGGTGAATAACAATCATCCATAACTCCACTTCCAGGGGATCTGACACCCTCTTCTGGTCCCCATGGACATGCATGTGGTGCTTACACGCAGGCAAAATATTCATGCACATAAAATAAAAATAAATAATTTAAGCCAGGCATGGTAGCCTATGCCTGTAATCCCAGCACTACAGAGATTGAGGCAGAAGGATCAGGAGTTCAAGGCCAGCCTGGGCTATATAGCAAGCCCAAGAAACCCAAGGTCATTGTGGCCTACATGAAGCTCTGTCTTAAAACAGCAAAACAAGGGCCAGGCTTGGTGGCCCAGCACACAGGAGGCAGAGGCAGACAGATCTCTGTGAGTTGGAGGCCAGCCTGGTTTACACGGTGAGTTCCAGGCTAGCTAGAGCCTCATAGTGAGACCCTGTCTCAAAAAAAACATAAAACCTAAAACAACAGAAGAGGGAGGGAGAGAGAGGGAGAGGGAGAAGGAGGGAAGGAGGAAGGGAGAGAAAGAGATTGAGAACAAATTAGTAAATAAATGACTCTCCTGCTAAGGCCACCGTCATGCCTTGTTTCGTGCCACTTTAGGGCTTCTATATCAACTATCTTCCAATCTTGAATGCCTTTCCCTGGCCTAGCCTTCTCTTCCTTCAGATCCAGCACATCTGTCACCTTTTCCAAAGCAGGCTTCCCTGATTGCTCCTTTGGAATGTTGGTTTGCCTTTTATCTCTGCCTCAGCACTCCATAGTGCTGACCATGACATGTATCTTTCTCATTCCTTGTCTCTAATCCCCTAGAACATGCATTCCATCCTACCCCCTAAAACAATGCCTGGCAGTTAATGTTTGTGTAAAGACAAAGAACAGAAGGAAAACACAGGGTAGTAGTGGGGAGATGGTTGGGACAATATAGTGCCCACGGCACAAGCATGAGGACCTGAGTTTAATCCTGAGCCCCTGTATAAAAAGCCAGGTACTGAGAGTCATACCTATAATCACAGCACTGGGGAGAACAAAGACAGGAAGATCTTAGGGCTTGCTGGCCAGCCAGTCTAGCTGAATTGGTGAGCTCCAGGTTCAGGGAGAGACCTTGTCTCAAAGATAAAGGTGAAAAGTGGGGCTGGAGGGGGGCTATAGATGCAGCTCAATGGTTAAGAGCATGTACTGCTCTTGCAGAGGACCCAAGTTCAGTCCACAGCACTCACATCAAGGCAGCTCACAACCACCTATAACTCCAATTTCGGGGGAATCTGATGCCACTGGCTTTGGTGGGCACCTGCACTCACATGCACATATCCACAACAGGAACACACACACATAAAAATACACATAATAAAAAATAATAAAAGTAGCCAGGCGTGATGGTGCACGCCTGTAGTCCCAGCCCTTGGGAGGCAGAGACAGGCAGATCTCTGAGTGTTCAAGGCCAGCCTGGTCTACATAGTGAGTTCAAGGCCAGCTGTTGTTGTTTTTGAGACGGTCTCCCTGTAGCCTCAGCTGACCTGGAATTTACTATTTAGATCAGGCTGGCCTCGATTTCATAGAGATCCTCCTGCCTCTGCCTCCCAAGTGCTGGGATTAAAGGTATGTGCCACCATGCCTGGCTATAAAAATAAATCTTAAAAAATAAAAGGTGGAGATCAATTGACATTAGACATCAACCTCTGGCCTACACACAACACACAACATACACACACACACCTCCACACACATGTGCATACATATATTTTTTTAAAAAAAAGAGAGGCTGGAGAGATGGCTCAGTGGTTAAGAACACTGAGTGTTCTTACAGAAGACCCGGGTTTGAATCCCAGCACCCACATGGCAGCTAACAACTGTCAGTAACTCCAGTTCCAGGGTATCTGACAGCCTCTTCTGTCCTCCTTGGGCATTGCAAGACACAGGTGCACTTACCTACATGCAGGCATAACACTCATACACATAAAATAAAAATAATAAAATATTAAATAAAAGAAAAGAAATAGAGGAAAGCTAGATGTGGTGGCTCATACCTAGAGTCCTAGCTACTCAGATTGCTGAGGCAGGAGGGTCAGTTGAATCCAAGAGTTTGAGGGTAGCCTGGGAAACACATAATGAGACCCTGTCTAAATCCCTTTTCCCAAAATAATAAAACAAATTTTTGAGACAGGGTCTCACTATGTAGCCCCAGCTGGCCTAGAACTCACAATGAGTCCCCTGCCTCTTCCTTCCAAATTCTGGGAATTAAAGGTATGTGCCACCTTTGCCTGGCTAACAATAAAAAATTTAAAAACCTGTTAACACCATTAAAAAAAAACTAAAAGGGAAAAAAGAAAAAGAAATACAAGCCAAATGACCTGAAAACATAAAGGAGTGAATTAATATACACATGAAAGGCTAAATAAAATGAGATACATGCACAAAAAGGGCTATGGGGGGCTGAAGAGATGGCTCAGCCGTTAAGAGCACTGGTTGTTCTTGCAGAGGACCTGGGTTCAATTCCCAGCACCCACACGGCAGCTAACAACTGTCCTAACTCCAGTTCTAGGAGAGCCAGCGCCCTCTTCTGACAAGCATTGCACGACACGGGTGCAGTTACATACATGCAGGCAGCATAATAATACACATAAAATAAAAATAAAATATTTTTAAAAAGGACTGTGGAAGAAAAGAACCCCCAAATCACACATTTAGTATGTAAACAAATGGACATTTAGAGAGACAAAAACTATTTTTTATTTTTGTTTAAAAATCCCTGAAAATAAAGAAATGAGAAATTTTGTATAAAGGCCCCAGACATTGTTAGAGTAAGTACAAGGCCCAATCATGAATGAGAACATTGGCAGTCTGGGGCCTTGGAAGCGACAGCAGAGAGTCTGGGTGGCAGGGAGGGCACAGAGCAGGTAGTAGGAGCCACTGGCCTGCAGGAAGGAGCATGGGCTCAGTCATCCCATTCATCATCCTCATCATCCTCACCAGCTTGGTCTTCCCCTTCATCTGGAGAAAGAAAGATGAAAAGTTTGACTCAGGATGGGTAGGTGGTTTCAAAGGCCCTGGGAGGGTTCCTAGGGCCTAGGAAGTAAAGACTCAGCCCTTACAGACTAAAGTTTTCTGCTAGAGGCATACTTTGTACAAAGAAGGATTATAGCTGCGGGTGGCTGTGCTCTAGTTGGAGTCAGTACATTATTAAAAATGTTGCTAATGAAGCTGCACTTGCTGGCGTATGCCTATAATTGAAGCAATCAGTAGGCTGAAGCAGAAAGATCATGAGTCTGCAAGCTGGGCTATGCATAGTGAGTTCTAGGCCAGCTTGGGCTACACTGTGAGACCCCCATCTTAAAATAACAAAAACAATGGGGGCTAGAGGGACGGCTCAGCGGTTAAGGGCTCTGGCTGCTTTTGCAGAGGACCTAGGTTCAATTCCCAGCATCCACATGGTGGCTAGCAACCATCTGTGGCTCCAGTTCCAGGGGATCCAATGCCCCCTTCTGACCTCTGTGGGCACTACATGACACAAGTATACTTCCATACATGCAGGCAATACACTCATACACTTAAAAAATAAATAAATAAAATATTAAAAAACAATGGGCCAGTAATATGACTCATCTCAGGACTAGAGAGATGACTCAATAGTTAAGAGCACTAGCTGTTCTTGCAGAAGACCTGGGTTCAAATCCCAGCATCTACATGGCAGCTAACAACCATCTGTAACTTCAGTTGTAACTCCAGTTCCAGGGGATGTGGTGCCCTCTTCTGACCTCCATGGGCACTGCATGACAGATACACTTACATACATACAGGCAAAACAGCCATACACATTAAATAAATAAATAAATAAATAAATAAAGTTAAAAATCTTAAAAAAAAAAAAAAAAGATGGCTCAGCTGGTGAAGGCACCTACCTCTAAGTCTAACAACTTGAGTTTGATCCCTGAGACCCACATGGAGAAAGGAGAGAACCGACTCCCACAGGTGGTCCTCTGATCTCTGCACATGGGTTCACACACATATATATGTACATAAAATAAACAAATAATGTAGAAATAAACAAGGCTAGGGATGTGGCTCAGTTGGTAGAATGCTTGCCTAGATTCTCAGTACCACATAAACTGGGAGTAGTAGTGCACACCTGTGATCCTAGCATTTGGGAAATGGAGGAAGGTGAAGCAGAGACTCAAGATTGTGTAGCCTAGGCTACATGAGACCCTGCCTCGAGCAACAACAACAACAACATGTAGTTATTCTGGATATTATCGTTATATAAAGGTTTAAAGGCAACCCCATGTCATTTAATAGGGCAAATTTAAATATTAGCCAAGGTTGGGTAATTTATTATTGTTTCATGGTGAATTAATGCTAATATTATTGATTTGCAATGAGGTTAATGAGAATATTGTCAAAAGATGATATCTGTTAAAATAGCATATCATGGATTCACATTAGTTTTCAGAACATATTCAGGTTAATAGGTTAAGATTAGTATTATCCTCACATAATGGCATAATGACAATATTATTGGCATGTCAAAGTGTTAACATTATTGTAAAAAGACTAGGTTATGATATTATCACATAATGAGTTAATGTGAATCTGTCAGTACTTGGATTTAATGGTAATATTATTGCCAGTTGTCATCACTGATGTGAATACCACTGAACATTCATGTTGTGGACATAACCTGACATATCACTGTCAAAGATACACTTAATATCACTGCTGGATGATGGCTTGATGTTAACATACTAAGTAGGACACCAACCTACTCAGGGTTTTGTTTATTCGTTTGTGTTTCTTTTCTTTTTTTTTTTTTTTGAGACAAGGTCTCACTATATAGCTTTAGCTGGCCTGGAACCCACAGATATCTACTTACCTCTGCTCCCAAGTGCTGGGATTAAACATATGTGCCACTACACATGCCTCTGCCCTGGTTTTTAAAAAATTTTTATTTATGTGTGTGAGTGAATGCATATTTATAAGTGCACCCATGTTGTGCAATGCCCACAGAGGTCAGAAGGCGGCGTTGGATCCCCTGGAACTGGAGTTACAGACCATTGTTAGCTACCATGTGGGTGCTGGGAACTGAACCGGTGAGCCATCTCTCCACTCCCTTTGCCCAGGTTTTTTTTGAGACAGGGTCTCCCTGTAGCCCCAGCTGTCCTGGAACTCAGGATGTAGACCAGGCTGGCCTTGAACTCACAGAGACCCGCCTGCCTCTGCCTCCCAAGTGCTGGGACTATGGGCATGTGCCACCACACCCGGCTGCCCAGGTTTTTAAGAAGAAAATTCATTTTAATACTGTCATTCACAGATGAGGTTTATATCACTTTGTTTTCAGTGCTGAGGATAGAACCTTGAGCTGCATTCCCAGCCCCTCTACAGTCACTGTTATTTTTCTGACTCAGGCTGGCCTTGAATTCTAGATCCTCCTTCCTCAACCTTTCAAGTTCTGGGATTACAGGCATGTACCTACCACCACATGGGCCTCTAGTGTAACTATGAATAGTGATATTTGGGGCTGTTTTCACACTCTGGGAGTCAAGGTGACAGTCCTGCAGGAATGGGCTCACCCGAGGAATGGATGACTCTGCTCCTCTTCTGCATCACATGCATCAGAGCACCCACCAGGCCCTCTGACCTCTGAGGTGGTGGCTGCTGCACTGAGCTCTCTATGGCTCCGGGGGTCTGAAACAAGAAATTTGGGCACAAAAGCCTGAGAACTGAGAACAGCATTTTTCATTTCTTCTCTCACCCACGCCAGTCCCTTTCATTCCGCCACCAACTTATCCCTGGATCCTCAAAGCCTGGCACTCCCACCAAAATGGCCTTGGCTCACAATATCTACATTTAAACAGATTCCCAATTACCCATCCTGAGCATCCTTACCTTATTCAGTTGAATTCCCTGCCGAATTTGATCTAAAAGTGCCCCTCTGCCGCCACCAGGTGCGAGGCTCCCTCCAGGTACCAGAGGTGGAATGAGTGGGGGAGTGGTTGGCCCACCCCCGGCGCTAGGTGGTGGCGGTGGTGGAGGTGGTGGTGGCGGCACTGGTGGTCCCCCAGCTCCAGGGGGTGGAGGAGGTGGTGGCCCAGAACGCCCAGTGGCTGGAGGAGGTGGTGGTGGAGGGCCCCCTCTGCCTGGGGGTGGAAGCCCCCGGGGTGTTGGTGGGGGCGGGCCCCCTCCCCCAGGTACAGGGGGCAGTGGACCAGACCGACCCTTGTTACTCCCCACGATAGGGGGCCGCAGGGGCTGGTTCCCTCCTCGGCATGGTGGTGGGGGTGGTGGAAGAGGCTCTGCACAGAGGGAAAATAATACATAGGTATGATTTTTGCTCATTTTCTTCTGAGCTTCACTTTTTATTTGTAAGCTAGGTACACCAACTGATCAACTCCTGATTCTAGATAGTTCCATGAAAACTGAGGGACTTAAGTGTATTTCTAGGGTAACAACTCCCAGGACCAGCGAAAAAGGGGCTCACCCTGGCGCCTCATCTCCTGCCGGACAGCCTCCAGCCCACCCTGGTCTTCAATGAAGTCATAGATAAGCTTGGAGGTCTCCGCATCGGTGAGCTGGGCCTCGCTGATTCCTGCCCTGGTGAATAGGCTCCGCAGATCTGGGTCTAGGTTGTTCACCTGCCCCAGTGGAAAAAGGACAGAGCAGGGTTGGAAAGAATTAAGTGAGGAGGGAAGAGGCACAGATTATCACTATATCCATGCCAAGAAGGGATCTGAGAGGGTGGTGGGAAAGGATGGGTCTGGGAGTGGGGTCTGAGCAGTAGTTTATAGGTGGAGGTTAAGTAGGATCCACAGATCTTTAGATCTACTCACGTCAAATCCATTTTGGGGATCCCAGCCCACGTGGCTGACATGTCTGCGGAAGATAAGGAGACTGGGTGAACCACCCACTGTACTTCCTCCCTAATGAAGCCCTCTTGCCCTCTCCTGCCCAGAGGGGCTCTGAGGAGCCAGAATAAGTGAACATATGTGAGCAGGAGCTGTGAAAGTAAAAAGGGTCTACAGTTTTTGGTGCCAGTTTGTCCACTTGTTCCTCTTTTTACCATCCATCCACTTATTCATGTGTCTACCTATTAGTTCACATTCATTTGTCATACCATTCATCCCTCCACCCATTTGCTCACACATAACTTTATCCACTTGTCCACTAATCTGTGACTTGTCCAGCCACCTGCTACTTAACACATGTGCTTACTTTTCCACCTATCCATCCTTCTTTACCCTCATAGTCCCCATCTCTGTCTTTCTTGTTTGTGGTTTGTTTTTTTTTGTTTTTGTTTTTTAAAGACACGGCCTCATGTAATCCAAGCTGGCCTCCAATTTGCTATGTAGTCAAAGTTGGCCTTGAACTCTTGATCTTCTTATCCCATGATTCCTGACAATCCA